>NW_023459152.1:0-14850 GCF_013731165.1 Rhagoletis pomonella | reverse complement strand
AATATATACACAATTGAGAAGCTATGAAACTGCATACCAAAAATTATTCCTAAAATTAAAATTAAAATGCTTGGAATTGGGATGAAAGGTTTGTGGAGTTTTTAAAACTTTTACACAAAGTTTGAAATTTAGATTTATATGGTATTTGTTGGATAAAGAGCCATACTTTGATATAAAAAGGATGAACCTTAAAAAAATAAAAGAAAAGTAGTAAAAAGTGGTAAAAATATTGATGTGCTATCTTTTATCGCGGGGTGTAGCCGTTACTATTGCAATGGTAACCTGGAAATAATAAATAGACAATAAGGGTCCACAAAAATTCTCTCAAGTGCTGCGAAACATCTAAGGCTGAAGCTAAGGTCGAAATTAGAATTAGTAAACGAACTAAAATGATTCTGAAAAGTTCCACTTCTTCCTCGCGTAGGGACTACACCCGCTCGGAATTTTATTATTGTTTAATTTTGATAATTTTTTATAATAATGTAGTTCACTCAACTGCAACAAAACCATACACATCTATTTTTCTATTTTTGAAGAAATATTAAAAATTCAACAAATCTTCATTATAATTTTAACTTTTTATCCAGAATTTTTAGAACATTTTTGGTTATGCCGTCTTATAAAAATAATTAAATATTTTGGCACTTACACTCTTGCTAAGTGCTAGATTTTTTAATGGCAGAAACGAACTCGGAGGAATGCCATTGCCCTTTATAATTCAGCTGTTTCTCGGACCAGGGATCAAGCCCAGTTATTCAGTCAAAGCTGAATTTTTAGTAACATTTTGTTGATTTTGTTTAATTCCTCGATACAATTTTTAAATTCGATTTATATCGTTCATTTCCATATCGATACCCGAGTGGAAATCGACCTATCTCGGCTGCTCCAAAACGCTTTATCTCAGACAACTTTTCAAGAACGCCCTACTTCAGAATTAGATTGAAGAACGCTCACATAGGAAAAATTTTTACCTGCATACATATTTTGTTCCAGTGAGCTACTGGTAATCGGTATAGCTATACAAATGTACACTGCATTTTCGATTTGTGATTATGACACTAATGAAGTAAATAAGCGTTTTTTTTTCGATATAGAACTAACCATATTTTTTTGAAAAAATAATTTATAATTTCAAATTAAACAAAATATGTATATACCCAAAATTTAAAAGTATGGGGGTGTCGTAAGGTTTTGTTAAACACTACAGATTTGACATGTTTTTTTTACAAGGAAATTGTTTACTTAAAAAGCTCTTTAAGAGAAGTTGTATCGAACCAAGGATGTGACGTAATCTTTCTCATGAAATGTCGCTGAAAAATTTTTGGAGTTTGTTATTATTATTTCTCTTCCTTTTTGATGGAACTTAATTTACTTTTAGTAATAATGACATTTTGAAATTTATTATAGTTAACTGCTTTCACATCTTACTAATCACCTTTAAAGGCTTCATAGCTTCATAGCTTCACCTTTTTCGATGCGCCACAAAAATAGTTGGTGTAATTTTTCATACGCCACCGGGAATGCTTCGCTGGCTACACGCGAAACACAACACTTTGGCGCTTCTCTGCATTAACTATTAATTTTTTCACACTTTTCGGCATATAAATTTGATACTTAAAGTTGCGCACATGCACGCACTATAGCGACACATAGCTGCTCGCCACTGAAGGACTTGCAAAGCAAGGAATATATGTACAAACATACAAGTATACTCGAATTTGGCACAAGCAGTTGACTGCCGCCACTCAAACGAGTACAGGCTTTGCTAAATGTTACTCATACGCCGCGTACACATGCAAGTGTTGCTCGCTCACAAGCACTGCTCGTTGAGTTTAAGTACTTTATAAATAAATAAGGTCTGCTTACAGGCTTAGCAGCGCGCATTTGTCATTAGCTTATGGGCTTGACTTTATTTTATGTTTTGCAGTTATTTTTTACCACTTACCACTGCAAGTTAAAAGCGTGTACTCGCGTGCAGAATTGAAATGAAATGTCTAATCGTAACGCCAACTTTTATTGCTGTCTGTGGAATACTTAAATTTGTTTGTGCAATTGCACATGTACATACATATGTATGTAGTGTTGCACTCGAGCTGCAGCAGACGTCTGGAGAGGGGGAAAGGTCTACCTTGAAGTGTCTGTGATGACAGTGGGGCACAAGTAGCTGTGAAAGTTGTTAAACTTTACGTATTTTTTATTTATAAATGTGCTTAGTCACACAAACCAAGCCATTTGGAATCACTTCTAAATGCGTTGCTCAAGGCCATAGCCTTGCCACATGAACTTGCTAATAATTTATGTTAACCAACTGGCACTTGAAGTTGCCTTTCGCCGCCTACATATATACATACATACATATGTTTGGACAGTGCAAATTGAATGCAGGCCAAGACGGCCAGTGAACGCAGCTGCAACGAGGCCATTAAATGGAAATGAGCATTTAAAAGAAGGGAATACAAGAACTGTGTATTCTTTTATTGATTTTTTGTTTTTCGTAATTTTTTTCTTTGGCGTAATGCGATTTATTTATTACCTTGGCGCCTTGTTTTACGTCATGTGTCTCTTTGCCGTTCGAGCAATGGTGCTTGTCTGTCTTCCGTCTCCGTCTGTTCACCCGAGCACCTCTGTACGAATATCAGCGCACTTGCAACGTCATGCATTTTCTTCATAATGGTTTCGTAAAATTCTGATTGCTTTCTAAGTAAAAAAAATCTGCTATTCCCAGTTGCGAATGCATGCCAACTGGTAATTTGGTAGGAGCGAGCATTGAACGCTTTGTTGGCGCTTGGCAATTGCTCCAAATAATATGAGTACATACATACATACGGTTTTGGCATGTAACAAATTCATCTCGTTTATTTTTTTTTTGTTATCTTTTTATTTACAAACCATGCTGATTGTAAACTGTAACTTTATTGTGTAGCGCAGGCCACGTTTTTTCGGTATTCTCTTGTGTTGTGTTATTTATGTTTCATGTTTAGTGCTTCTTATTTTTTGCTGAGTGATGAGTCACACGTTTGAGGTTTGTTCCATGAAATTGCAACTAGAATGGCAGTTATAAGGGCACATATTCTCTGACCATACACATATTATATGGCCGATGAAAAATTATGGTACTTAATTTTTTTCAGCACAAGCTTCCATTTGGCTGTTTTGTGTTGAAAATATGAAGGTTGTTTCTTTTTAATGCATGGAATATTTCACCAGAGAAGCAAATTTACTTCTCTGGCTGCTAAATTTAAAGAAAAATTCACTTTTTGGATCTTAAATTATAACTTATGTAATATTTATAGAAATTATTTTTGTTCATCTGGGAGTAAATGGAAACATGGATGTAACGAAAAAGTAACACAATCTAATCTCTAAAAATTTAGATTGGGATTGATATCAAGATTACTATAGTGACCAAGTTTAAGATTGAGATTAAGATTAAGAAAAGCCTAAGATTAAGGCTAACATTTAAATTAAGATTAATATTTTGATTAAGATTAAAATTGAGTTTGGGACTAAAATTAAGATTTCGATATAGATATAGATTAAAATTCAGATTAAGTTTGAGATTAAGATTTACCTTTACATTTAGATTAAAATAATGATTAAGATTTAGAGTAACATTAAGAATAAGATTAAACTCAGATTAAGATATTGATTAGGACTAAGACTAAAACAAAGATTAAGGTTAAGATTGAAGTTAAGAACAAGATTATGATTAAGATTAAGACTATGTTTAAGAGTTGCGATTAAGGTTGAGATTAAGATAAAGATTACGATTAAGAGTAAAATTAAGATTAAGATACAGATAAAGATTAAATTAATATAACCATCAAGAATATGTTTAAAATTAAGACTAAGATTAAAATTAAAATAAAAGTCAAGGTTATAATTACGATTGAGATTTTGATTGATGTTAAGATTAAGATTATAACTAAGGTTAAGATTAAGACTAAGCTTAAAATTAAGATTGAAATTAATTAAATTGAGATTAAGATTAAGTTAAATTTTAAGGTTAATATTTTTATTAATTAAAAGATAAGATTAAGATTAGGACTGGGATTATGATTAGTACAATGATTGAGATTGAGATCAAGATTTAGAATAGCGTATGATATAAGGAGCTGTACGGATAATAGAAAGAAGAAATTTCACTTCGATCGGGATTCACATACTACTTTTTTATTATTTGGTGGCACTAAAATTATTATTTTTTTCCCCTTTAAACTCTTCAGGGTTGAGTTATTAATATAAACTAAAAGTGCCAGTTACAGTCGAAATTCGACCTTTTTATAGTTTTTAAGAGCCCTTCTCTTCAAACTTAGCACGACGTTTAACTTATAAGGTACAAGTAGAGCCTGACTACCAGTTTTTTTTTTATCATTGAAGGACTTTGGCAGGCCTTGAAATTTACTTGAAACCTTCTGGTTTTTCTAAACTTCGACATATCTCTACTACTCCTACTATCGATAACTGTGCGTTTCGAGGACTCGATGAATTTGGTTAACTCTGAAATTGACATACATCTTTTAAAATCGATAACTTCATAAAATTTCCATCACTACAAATTTCGTTAGCTTGATTAATTTAGATTGCTCCATAAATTTCGACATCAATCGACAAAATTCTATAACTCGTTACACTCCGGTAGCTCGATAGATTTCGATAAACCGATAAACAGTGAAAACTCATTATACTTATATAGCCCTAGCAATTTCGATAACCCGCTATACTTTGAAAACCAGAGAATCTCAGAAAATCAATAATTATCGATAACTCGATGAAAGAACCTGATACAAGACGATATCTCAATAAATTTCGCTAACTCCATAAATAATTATATTCAATAAAAATCGATAATTTGATAAATAAGTTACATTAATTTGACAAATTTCGCTAAATTTAAAAATTATTGTTTTATTTTTTAAGTATCTAGCTACTTCTGTTAAATTAAAATACAACAGCACGTAGAGATTTTTTTTTTTATTTATAACATGTAAATTTTGGAATGTTCAGCAATTACATGAAAAGCCAAAAAATACTTAAGTTAGAATTGAAATTTTACTTAAAAAACCAATACCTAATTATTATTTTTTTTAAGGGGAAAGGCCTGTCCAATGGGAGACCCGATGATTTGGTTATCTTGGAACTTTTATCGATTTTCATAAAAAAAACTAATTGATTTGAAATTTAACTTTTATTATAAAATCGAAAGGTATTAGTTAAAAATACACCTAAAAAGACTAACTAAATAGTAATAATAATTTCGAAGCTACCGTTAATAATACGATGTAACACTATTGCAAATTAAAAAAATTTGATCATTCTGGTAACTCAATAAACATGATTAACTCGATAAACTTCGATAACTATAAACTTCAATGTCTCGATAAATTACGACAACTTGATAGCTGAATTTTTGAAGACGGGATATTGTGCGATTCTTATAAAAAAAAATTCAATGAATTTCCTTAATTCTTAGCTATTTCTCATTGCTTTCGTTTTCGTTTTTATATTCAATTTTGCCTTCACTTTTTTATAAATTTTTTTTTTCAAAATCACAATTATATTTCATACAAAAGTTTATTTCAAATACGAAGTAAAACAAAATAAAATACACAAATACGAAAATTTTTAAATTATGATTTTGGCCGTAATTTTCAAACTATTTTGAAACCAGAAAAACTCTCCTCATCTACAAAAAAAAAAAACTTTCCTGTGGTGTTCTTTAGCAAGAGAACATCCGCCATTTTATTCCATTTAAACAATCATTTCATCACGCATCGATAAATTTTACTACAGGTCATTGAAAACAAGAAGTATGTTTGAAGCAAAGTTTAAACATGCGTAGTAACTTTTTATAGGAAATATATTATAATCTAATTTGTGAAGAAAATTTGTTTAAACAAACGTAAAAAAAAGATAGTGATGAGTTGTAGCAAAATCCATTTAAGATTTGACTAAAAAGCATGGCTGCTAATGTTTAGGCATTATTTTGTTAAGGCCTTGAAATGCCTGTTCTATACTGTTATTTAACTTGCTATCTTAATAAATACAAAAATATCTTATACCCCATTGAGAATATCGTGCGAACTTGTGTCATGAAAATCATTCCCATTAAAACCACTTTCCGCTCGGAGACGGAGTAAAATTGAAGCTCACTTCCATTACGGAGCACACCATATATCGGAGGGAGAAATTGGCCCAGCGCATAAGAAAAAGGAAAACACAAAATATTTACTGTATGCTTTCTGACTACATATTTGCAATTAAGTATTGGGTATACAAATTGCTCGCTTTTATCGCTCCCTTCGATGTTTACAATATACGCGCGCTTGTTAATAAATTGTGGTTAACCGCTTTGTAATTTTCTATTGGGATAAATATTTAACATACGCCCACGTAGTTCCGCACCTCCCTTGTTTGTGTGGAGTGAACTATTAAAATGTGGGCGTACATATTCCAATTAATTTAATGTTTATTTTAACGTAGGTCTACCTGGATATGCCAAGGCACGCATATTCCCATGTCTATTTATGCACCGTTCACTAGTTGATAATATGTGAGATTGTGTAAACAATTATACATACACACATTCAACGAAATTCATTAACAGACACTGCACACTTAGTGCCGTTTTCTCAGCGGCGAGTTTTAACACAAATTCGTAAGTAAACTCTAATGGCATTTATTGAACTTATTGCTATTGTTCCAAGAATGTAACGTATACGCATGGTTGTCTCCTATAAATGCTTGCAAATACACAAATCCCCTGAACTAGTTGCTTGCTCAATTTGCCGGCAAGACACGTATGAAATTGGCAAAATATTGAAATAGTGAAAATGGGCAACTGCGTTCATATGTAAATACATAAATGAGGCAAATAGAAAAATGTCACAACAGCATGTTCGATTATTTGCCCATTAGCAATAAAAGGAAAATATAGGAATGTATTTTTATAGACACAAATAAATAAATAAATAAGTACAGTCGAAATATTTGAGTAAATATTCCTGAGTGATGTTCTATTTTTGCGACTACATGTAAACAAATCAAAATAATAACCACAACGTGTTTTGCGTTAAGAACAAGTCTACTCCGAAAATAGCTTATATACTTATATACATATATACACATGTACGAAAGACTACACTGATGGATATGCGTAAAATGCGTAAGTAAAATGCAGAAAAGTAGAAACTACGTAATGCAAACTGACCCAGGAGGCAAATGAATGCGAGTAGTTTCTATAAATATGTAGGTATTCATACAAAAGCATAGCAGACTTATGTACATACATTAGACTACATCACCAAAAAAAAGTTTAGGAGTTTTCCGCCGTGATTACAAAATTTTTTAAATTTGAAGGCGTCCACCAAAATATTTCGGAAAAATATTTATTAAGATTTACGTGAGCTGGACCGATTTGAAAATATGTACCTCCAAAATTGGAGTTTTTATGAATTAAAAATATTTTCTTAAAGAACTTAAAAAAATCCCACATATAAAAAAAAAATTTAGCTTAAAAAATTTGCATAAAGATATTTAAAAATCTTTTCAGTGGCATCGTAATAAACAGATTTTTGATGCTGTTTTTTAACTTTTTTCAAAGACTGGTTTAGAGAAAACTTTAATAACTGGGCCAAAACTAATCCGATTTGAAAAAAATTAAAAAAATAGCATAAAAAATCTGATTATCACGATTCCGTAGTAAATTTGTTTACACTTTTTTAATTATTATTTATTTTTTTTAATTTTGTAAGCTTAAACCGTTTTGTCATTTGAGACGATTTATTTTTTGTTTTCAAAAAAATCTTTAAGAAGTTATTTTTATTCACAAAAAACTCCATATTTGGAGGTATTTTCATATCGGTCCAGCTAACGTAAATCTTGATATTTTTATGAAATATTTAGGTGGAAGTTTTCAAATATAATAGACTTTATAATTCCAATGGAAATACAGTAACGATTTTTTTTTTATGTGGGGTGATGCTGTCTAATGTACATATGTATATGTGCATATATGTATATGCGCATAGACATATTTATATGCATGAAGCTTTGTATCTACAATATTTGGTCGGTGCAGTTACATCTTCAATTAAATAAGTTGTCCATTGTATAACATTTCGGTGGTATGTGTGAGGAAGATGCTTAAGCAAAAAAAAAATCGAATACCAAACTATGGCTACCAAGATTGCGGTATGCCGCCTGCGTAAAACTAGAGGCTGAATGGAAGATAGAGTTAAATAAATTACATCGGAAATGGCGATTATTTTCCAAATGATTTATGCAATTTACTAGTTGTTATTTTGAAAATCGAAGTTATACTTGTTAGTCACGCAAGTATTATTAAGGGCAGGCGACAAAAGCACAAGCCGCGTGATGAAGATTGCGGTAATTAGCTTCCAGGAATTTTTGCAACCATTTCACTGGCACTGAAGCTAAAATCGATGAAATATGGCGCACAGTTTGGTTCTCGTGTAAGGTGGTGCCGTAGTAAGACATTTGAATAATCGACATTTATAGCCCGATTACTTTATTACTTTTTGGATTGTAGTACTATGTCTCCATTGAGGGACTTTCCTAATAAGATTTAATAAATCCAGTTACTAAATCACTTGCTCATATATTTAAATTTTTAATTTTATAAATACAGTTGCAGATATTGAAATACAGACAAATAAAAGGAAAGTGCCAGGAGGGGAATTGCATTATGTGAATTATACATATTATTGGCCTCTTATTCGTGATAAATATTTATCATTTTTGTGAAAGAAAAGAAAAATTATCAAAACGGTAAAGAACAACATTTGCGGATAGAAAGAGCTGTTGGGGAAATAAGCTCTATTGTTCATAAGAGGGCACCGAAAATCCAATCGTGCGCCTTTGGCATATAATGACGACCTAGCTAGCAAATATGACTGCCGATGCGTTTCTTAAGTCGAAATGAGTTCTAGAGGAAGTTTGATGCAATGTTATCGAAGTAGAACCATTACCGAATTTTATACATTTATAATAATATATTTTTAATTTTTATGTAAACATTAATAATTTGCCTTTAAAGCTAATCAAAATATAAAAAATCGCCTAAAGATACAAAAATACATTTTTTAATGGGCCAGATTTCAATGCCCGCGACTGCATACTTAAAATAAAATTGATATTTGACCTATGGCTTGTGAATTTTTGATCGCCACATCTAACAAATTGTAGTTATTGATCAATATTATTGAAGATTCATCGAAGATTTAATTTATTCATGGACCGATTTTTTTTGGATTTTAGAAAGGGGCGACGAATATTTTTTAAATTTGAGAAAAAAGGGCAAACGGCTGGCATTTCCCTAAATATTAACTATGCCAAATTTCATTGCTTTACAATGGCTCATTCCATTCATATTGAAAATTCTAATTTTGTATTTATGTATTTAAATATGTACATTAAAAATAAGAAATTTTTTGTAGTTTGTATTTTTCTAAAAGACTCAGTGCCGTTTCCTCAGGTAGGTACTAAAATTTATCTGTCCTTCAAACTTATTTTTTTTAGGACAAAAGTTATGTTTAAATAGAGATAAATTTTAAAACCTACTTAAGAAAACTGGCCTAATAATATAGTTAAGTAAAAATACCAACTGACGCTACTAATTTTCTTAAAACAAATTTATTTCGTCATTTTGCTTTGCAGTCTATTTTCTGTTTAAAGGTAAGTGATTTCGTGTTTCCTAGCCAGAATTGCTTACAAATTAAACTGTTACGCAGTAGCTAAGCAAATACACAGGCGTGAGTATACGCTTATGAATGCGAGGAGATAAGCAGGATTCGCCTTTCGGTGCCGTTTACAATTTTTTCCACTCCATTATATCGCATTAGAAGGCAACGATGTGCAGTGAAATGTGCCAGTGATAGAAAGCCAAAAGACAACTGGCAAAAGGCGCACAGTCGACGAACAACAAAATCACAAATACAGTAGGCGCATGTTTACATGAAGATGGCTTTTTGAGTGGACTCTGCGTTAGATAAATATGCCTACATTTATACGTACATATGTTTGTTTATTTACAAATACATATCGCTAGCTTGGAGTGAAAAGTTGCTAAGTCCATTTTATGCGCAATTTCATATTTTTATATACATACATACAAATGAAAGAAACACGAGTCATTGAAAATGCATCGATTTCAAACGGATTAAGATACTTGTTTCACGAGTATTTATTTACGTTTATATATATATATTCAATGAAAGTTGGAATGAATGTTGGAATTGCAAAAGAGCCCCAGAACATTCAATATGGCCAAAGTAATATAAAAATCTTTTAACTAACATCGAATCATTCTCACGTGTATGCTTTAAACACAAAAATGTTGTATTCAACGTTTTCAAAAATACTTGAAGAAGGTGGCTATTCGAAGTGGTTTTTCTCTTCAGCAAAATTTAAAAACTGGGCTTAGCAACTTTTCACTCAAAGCAAGCGATATGTAGATTCATACAAACGCACTCTCACATAAGTAGCAGAACAAAATTTTTCGTCTAAATGCCTTGACACAACATTGCTTGAGTGCTCTCCTTGGTGACATAGTGACGAATCAATGTTGTTAGGTCTAAATTGCAAAGAGGATGTACCACGCGTGGTTAGTATATGGCGTAAAAGTCTAAAGAGCAAAATGGATTGTAAAGAAATGCTCTTATTTAAGGAAATATATGTACGTGTGTATGTTTATGTCCATATAGGTTAATATACATGTATGCATGTTTATCAGTTAGGCAGGCTCGGAACTTTAAATTTCTTTTTTATTAAATTTATGCTTTATGGACAGGTTTTTGAGATATTTGTAATTTACCTTTGTTCAGCTAAAAATAAGTGGTTCCACTTAATCACGAAACCATAAATAAAATCTTAATGCGAAATACGGCAAATGCAAGCTAACGAAATTCTCCATAAACTGCATATAAACCACTTGTCGATAGGCCTAACAGTTGCTGAGAAATTAGTTAATCATTCCAGATTTTCTTAGTGATAAAATTAAAAAAATTTAAATTTAACAGAGGAAAAATTTAGTTTGAAGTCAATATATACACCGAAATTTTAATACATAATTGAATTAGGTAATTTCCCTAATTAATGTTGAGTTGCATTTTTTAACAGGTGGCAACCCTCCTTAATAAAGCCCTTTAGAAAATCATTTCGATAATACCCATCTTTTAATAATTTATCCAACCTCTTAAATAATTTCAACGTAACTTTATAAATACGTGGCAACTCTCTTCAAACATTCTAAATGTTCAAACTCAAGTTTTTTAACCCCTTTTTGCTTCATATTTTTAAAATAACTTGCGTAAAAGTTAATTAGATTTCATTTTTTAAACAGATGGCACACCTCTTCAAAAGTTTTTTCGCGCTAAGATATTCTTAAATATTCTTCCTGTAACATTGCGATACATATTTTAATTAACTGATTAATTAAGTTGAATTTTATTTTTTATGTGGCAACTTCGCTAAATATAGTTCTGAAATAAAGATTCGATTTATACCCATATTTTAATAATTTGTTTAACTTATTTAATAATTTGAAATAAATTTTTAAACAGATGGTAATCCTCTTTCAACACCCCAAAATTAAAAATATTCTTAATGTTTAAACTTCTTAATATTGTTTCGTTTAACATACATATTTTCACTTTTCATATAACTTTTGGATAAGTTAACTAAGTTCGACATTTCAAGCAGGTGGCTACCCACTTCATAATATTTTCAAACTGCTACCTTTGAAACATTTTTTTCCTAATTAAATTCCTTACCATAACACTTATATTTTAATACAAATAGTTTTTACTTAAAAAAAAAAATTAGTGGGTTTTCATGTTGTATGTTTCGGTTGTATGCCGATTTTTTTTAGCACTGTGTAATTCATACTCGCATATTAGCAAAATTATATCAACAATGTTTTCAATTTAAGTGAAAAATATTTTTAATTTTCTGATTTTTGTATCGAAATTGACTGAAAATACAACATCATATTCCATTTAAATTGCTGGTGAAACCGGTTGTAAAATTAAATATTCCCTTTTACGTGAAGCCTAAGAAGCAAGAGTCAGTTTAATGTTGATACATGTCAAATTCCACCTACAAATAGATTGTTACATCTAAACTACTTTGTCCTGAATACTGCACTTAGCACTTCAATCTTCGTTGTGCTTATAGGCTTTTGGCTTGACATTTTTCGGTCTCTTTGGTGGTGCGAGCTTAATTTTGGCTGATGGCACTAAAGTGGCTGCTGTTTTATGTCCATGCTACGGTATTCCCTTTTAGCACGCAAGATGATCACACTGACATAGTTGGATGGTAGAGCCGCATACGAAATTTATTACTGCAAGTGACTTGGAGGCCACTAAACACCAACGCACCAGTCACAGTACTTGCATACATTTATTAAGCTAAGTAAAATTGTATGCGTATGTGTATGTATATCCACTCACATGAAATCGCTAGTTCAACGAATTTAGTTTTAGTGAAAACAAAGAAGGTTAAGTGACATATTTTGGTACTTTGTTTTTGCTCATACATGTACACATCAACAAGAAAATCCTTTTCAACCTTAATACGTATGCATGTACTATGTACTGGCAAGTGCACAAAAATCGATACCGAGTATGCTAGTCGGATATAGTGTGCCTTGAAACTCAACCGACAGCCGGAATCCCCTATCCTATCCTGCTGCCTATCAAGCATAAAATCTATTACAAACAGTTTATTTAACCAATATCCTTGGTCAAATTCCTTCCACAATTCGCGTTAAATCTTTTTTACGTTATCCTATTTTCACTGTTGACTGTCATGGTAAAGAAGACAAGCCCCGACAAGCCTTAATGTCACTTTCTTTCAATATTTTTTTTGCTCGTGTTAGTTTTTATGTTGTAACTTGCTTCAGTTATTTCTGCATTTTTGTTGTTTTTTTTGTATTCTGGCTGCATTAGCGTTATTTCAAACTACGATTCTAAATTTCTAGGAATGTGCTTTTACCTCCCACAAGCAATTCATTGGCATTGGCCAGTTTGCTTTTAATTCACTTTTAGTTGAATGGCCATGAAATCAATTTACGACTTGTCACTTCATTTAAGAATCAAGAGTTTTGAAGGGTTTATGAGTTTATCAAAGTTTATTGACATGAAAATATTTAATGTATGGTTGTGTGTATATATCATTGTTTATGTCGCAGTTTTTCTGAGAATTGAATGCGACAAATAAACAATAAAACACTGCTCTGCAAAGTTAGGAATAGTTGAAAAAAAAATATTTACAGATTACGCGCACGGTTAGTCGTAGGAATGCCAATTCGAGTTTTTGGAGTCAAAGCAGTGAAGTGTGAAATATATTCGATATTTTATTGTCTGTCACCTTAGTTGAGTAGCTGGTAGCGCGTACCATCATCACCCGGTGGAATTCAAATTCGATTCCTGGTCCGAGCACCATCGAACGCTAAGTTTTTCTTAAGCAGCCGCCCCTGACCAGGCCATGGCAAATGGAAGTAAATAACTGAACAGAGTAAACTGTCACATAATTATCTATTGTATGTTTAACAAATAAATGTAAATGTTTATAATGCAATCAATAGATCCTTACTACATAATTCGCCGCGATTTTTTACGATTCTCCCTGTGCAATATAACCAAGGCACTAAACAACGTACGCACTTTTGTTTGCAAAATGCATTTATTTAAGTTGAAAGAAGACAAATTTCTCTGTTCGGCATTTCTGCTTACTCGCTTTCTATCTTCCAAGGCGAATTCATATATTCTTATCACGAATTCATATATTCATGTAGTAGAAAGAGTATAAAAACATAAAATTACCTTATAAATTATAGGCACAATTATCACGTTTATGCGTAGTCCAATTCACGAAATCATTTCATGAATCTGAGTAAGAATTCTGTGCATAAACTCCATTTCGCGTATAATTGAAATCATGAAATTGTGTTCATGCACTCAGTTTCTACGGGCAGAATTAATTACACCAAACACATCATTTTGACATAATGCAACCCTTAAACGTTGCGTTAATTTTTCGGCTTTTTCCGATCCCGGTATTCTCGGTATGGCGTTGCCACAAACCCGTGATCCCGGGATTAGTCCCGGGATTTAGATACTCATTACTTTTCAACAACTTGAATCGAACAAATTGCTTCTATATGTTTTGAGAAACTCTTCTACCAGCAAATTGGGTTGGAAATCTATCTTTTTATTTAAAGTGGCGTTTTTATCTTCTCTCTCTGTCCGCAGGATTTATTTTGAGGGACTTTGTAATTTCAAAGATATATGTAATTAATTCCAAAAATTTTTTTTAAAAATTCAATGCAATGTAGAATAAAAAATTGGGTAACAAATGCAATAGGCAACTTCTTTAGAATTTAAACAATTAAAACTTTTTGGATTCACAAGGACGAATAGGTAATTTTTATGCTGACAAAGTTAGAAGAACAAAACTCGAGGATGTTATCGAGTTTATATAAGCCCTTAACATATAATTTTTTCAAAAACGAATATTGCGAAATTTCAGGGATAAAATTTTAAAATGACATTTTCAATATTTACCAGCCCTTCTGCACCAGAAACTTGAATCTGTTTAAATTCTACAGGATTTCCTCATTAATTTTATACCCATACAGAAAAACTACTCTACAAAATTATATATTATATTGTAGAGCTGTAAAGCTATCAATAGTTTCTTCCATCGACGCAGAATCACTAGCACCACATTATGCTTCCAAAAAGATATTCAAATTAGTTTTTTTCAAATTTAATTACAACCGATTTACATGATTCAAGTACTTCAAAGCAATTCTGGTTCATTCTCTTT
>NW_023459151.1:69998-72940 GCF_013731165.1 Rhagoletis pomonella | reverse complement strand
CATAGTTTAAAAGGATAGTCAATGTTAGCATGTGAGTTAATGGAATAGCTGGATTTAAAAAACTAGAGACGGTATTTTGATACTTCATGGCGGAAGGAAACCCACGTACATTTCGCTTGGAGTTTACGAAGTCATAAAACGATTTGGGGTTATATATTATACGCCGTTTGATTTTACACAAGTAAGCTTTATAACACTTTTTGTTTAATTCAAAAAACGTATGACGCAAAAGTGAGTATTTTACATAGTATGAGTGTAAACCGTTTTTTTTTGTGTAATCTAAAATAACGCGACTTTCTGTTTTTCAAATTTCTCAGATCTTTAGTAAACCATAACTGTGTTTGCTCTTCAGGAACATACATGCGTTTAGGCACATGCTTTTCAAATAATTTATGTAAAGTAAAGTTAAAAAGTGCAACGCTTTGTTCAATAGTTTCTTAAAATGCAGGCCAGGACAATTTAGACAGTTCTTTGTTAAGCATTTTAAAGTTGGCTTTCGAAAAATCAAAGCGAATATTTGGTTCGTATGCTTGGGTACTGCAATTTTGACCATCACTTATAACTTCGTAAGATACCTCCATAGCAGGGTAGTAGACATCTTCGGGCAAAACTAGTGGATCACACTTATTTACAACGGACTTGGATGCATCATCAACATAAACAAGATCTAATACTTTACCAAACTTATTGTGAAATACATTAACCTGAGTTAGGCAGAATTCAGCCATCTCCTCTAAAGATACGTTGTTGCACGCACTAGACGCGAAAGGTACGATATCATTGTCAATGATGTTCCATGATATGCTTGGTAAATTAAAATCACCCAACACAATCATTTGGTGGATTCACAAGGTGTGCTATATTGTCGTATTGTCATAATTTACTAAACTTTTACAATGGGTTAAAAAAATTTTTGTTACCTTCCACACTGAAAGAGTACTAAAACAGTATAACCTTGCTTGCTATATTTATGTGGTGTAGTAAGCAAACAGCTGTTCTTTGTTTACATTCGCTTCTCGTGAAAATTCTGTTTTGTCTTGTGCTTATACCGTCTGGCAAATTGTGCTGCTTATAAAAATGGATCCTTTGCCAAATATTCAGGTAAGATCTAATGCATTATCTCTATTAATGGACCCAGATTAAATAAATGTTTTTGATTTATATACTTTGGGCTTATCTTTATTAATAAAATTTTCAGATATATGTGAGTGTTTTATAGGATCTAGTTTTTTCGTTTTAGATCTAGTCATGACAAGAATTTTAGAATTTTTCTCATTGAGCAATTTTAAATATTGAATTGTTATTTCTTTACTTGTGGTTGTGTCATCACATTTTATTCTTGATAATGCATCAGCTATATGGGGTTTTTGCCCCTAAGGTATCCTATTGTAAAATCGTATTCTTCCAGGTCTAGCCTCATACGTGTTAATTTTGATGATGGATTTTTCATCGCAAACAAATATGATAAGGGTCTATGGTCGGATTTTACAAAAAATTTTTTTCCATATAAATACGGTCGAAAATGATTGCTGCCAGTTCTTGCTCAATTATTGATTTATTGCCCTCACCTTAAGTGAAAGCTTTAGAAGCATATGCTATAGGCAGTTGAACACTATTGTGCTCCTGGCTAAGTACTGCACCGCAAGCGTATTTGCTTGAACCTGTTGTAACACAGAATTGCTTTGTAAAATCTGGATACTGCAGTACAGTAGGTGACATGACTTTATTTTTGAGATATTTGAATGAATTGCTTTGTAAAATCTGGATACTGCGGTACAGTAGGTGGCATGAGTTTATTTTTGAGATATTTGAATGCTTCTTCACAGTTTGTATTCCATTCGAATGGAACATTTTTTCTAGATAATCTTGTTATGTGGCGGGAGTGTTCCGCAAAATGTTTAATACATTTTCTGTAGTAATTACAGAAAGCTACTAATCTTTTCGCTTCTTCGGCATTTTTAGGTTTTGGAAAGTCTTAAATAATTTTGTTTTTGCTATCGTCTGGAAGAATGCCTTATCTGTGCATCTGTGACCTAGATACGTTACTTCACGCATAAATACAAATACATCGGTTAGATTTTGAATCATGTGCTTTTCAGAGCATCCTAAAACGACTAAATCGTCTATATAGATAAAGGCTTGTGCTAGTGATAAGCCAGCAAATGCATAGGTCATCATTCCTTGGAAAGAATTTGGTGCTATTTTTAAGCCATAAGGGAGTCGTTTGAAGCGATATGAGCCACTATTTGTGGAAAATGAAGTAATACTCTGGAATTTTTCTCTAATTCTATTTGATGGAAACCTGACATGAGATCCAAGCATGCAAAATATTTTGCTCTTGCCAGTTGGTCAAGAATATCATCAATTCTTGGTAAAGGGAATTTATCTGCAACTTTTTTTTTGTTAATTTCGCGGTAGTCAACGACTAACTTCCATCGTTTTTCACTTGAATTTGGCAGTGACTTTTTTGGAACTAAAAGTAAAGGACTATTGTACGATGGTGTAGCGTGTTGGACTATATTATCTTCTACCAATTTTTTCACTTGTTTTTCTACCTCTAATTTGTTCTATAATTTTTTATGTACACACGATTAGGATCTGTAAGTTGTATCTGCTGCTTATAAAAATTATTTGCTGTTATTGGCTCTGAATCGATGCCAAATATGTCGCTATATTCTGAACATAATTGAGTTAATACCTTTTTATGATCTTTGGGTTAATTCTTTGGGAGTTTTTCTAATACCACTTTTTTCCACTACTTGAGTTACAGTTTTTCATAGGAAATGTTTTGGTTGTTTATTGTGATATTTTCATTTGTTATGTTTAGTATTCGGACTAACGGACGTTGTGAATTTGTAATTGTGGTGCTGATTATTACTCCTGGAGTAATTTCTTGGTTTGGTATAAATATTTCAGGTTCATTTGTTTTTATGTTTAATTTT
>NW_023459151.1:67161-69898 GCF_013731165.1 Rhagoletis pomonella | reverse complement strand
TTCGCAGTTGGTAAGGCTTCGAATTCATAGGATTCAGTTCAAGTTGGAAAGCACATGCTGGCTCCAAGTGACGGTATATTCTATCTTCTTCGAAATTGGGAATTGGCGTCTATACAAAAGTTTTTAAAAGATAAATAGGTAAAACAATGAAATAGAAACATGTCGCTCACTTGCGGCGCTGGAAGAGCTCATCACGGTGAAGTTTACAAAAAACTGCCAAAAATATGCGCCATTTGTACATCGTCCATGTCGCCGTTGTCGGGAGTCATTGCCGGATTATATTTTGGAGTTGAGCTGTGATACGGGTGGCATATTCTGTAAATAAATAAATATGTTCAATATAACCCGATAATGTTTAATTTTATTGATATACTTACATACTTCAATTCGCGCGAAAACAATCGATGAAAATGAAAACAATAGGGCTGTTCAGGATGTTGTGGAAATGGGTTTGGATTTGCAGCTTACTTTATAGTTGCAGTTTGTACTTTATATGCAATAATCCCATTGCCAGGGCAGAGAAACATTTGGCAACAAAAAATAATTATCTAAATAATGTCGTACATTTTGTGGAGAAGAACTTTCATTTAAATCTAAATTTTCGAATTCTGGTAAGGTACTCGGATTTCGCTGGATTCGTTGTTGGTTTTCTTTTTTAAGTAAGAAGGTAGTATATGATATACCATCTTTTTTTCTTATAAAATTATGTAAGATAGAAGCGCTTTTTATTATTGAAATGATGGTGTCATATTTTTGGCACCGTATAGGTGTCGGAAAAACTCCAATTGTTTTGTCATCATTCCGAAAGTGCACTCTATGGTTTTCCTACCGCGACTGAGTCTGTAATTGAATATACGCATCTTATTGTTTATGTTTCTTTCCGGGTAAGGACGCATTAAATTTTTCCTTAAAGGAAATGCGCTATCCGCAACAAAGTAGTACGGAAAGTTATTGCCACTTTCGTCGTGCGGAAGTTCACTTGGAGATGGTATATTGCTGCAGTTTTCCAACCAACGTCCAAACGTCGAAACTCGAAAAACGCCTCCGTCACTATTCCGTCCCGCAAATCCGCACTCTATTGTTGTGAACAAACCATCGGCATCGCAAAAGCTAAGTAGAATTACTAAATAGTAGTTTTTATAGTTAAAGTTGGCCGACCCAGAATTTGGATATTTTTCAATCCTGACATGCTTTCCGTCGATGGCGCCCAAGCAGTTTGGCAATTGCCATAAATCAGAGAACCGTTTCGCAATACTTATCCATCCATCCTCATTTGGCAACGGCATGTATGACTCTTTTAATGAGTTCCAAATAGCTTTTGTCGTTTCTTCAACAATCAATCCGATTGTGCGTTCCCCTCTTTGAAAATATAAAGCCAGTGCATTAAACGTGCATCCAGTAGCTAGATACCTAAAAAAAAAGTTTCTTTGTTTATAAACAATAATTTTTTCGCAGTGGCTAATTGTAAGGAGAAATAAAACCATCTCCAATGGACTCTTCAGCGAAAGCAAAAAGCCTGTGACACACGTACAAGCTGCAGAAGACGTGAGAAGTCTGGGCTCAATGTGGTCACGTTTAAGTTCCCGTGTTTTTTGACCATATACAAATTTTTGAACTACATACCTCAATGTTATCATAATTCGCTCCTCTGGACCAATGCGCTCACGCATGTTGGTGTTTTGCTTCTGAATGCAAGGACCCATCAGCATCACCAGATCTTTAAATGCACTTTTCGACATTCTATAAAATGTATGGAATTTACCATCGTCCTCTGCTAATTCTCGTGCCGCAATAAATAATCGATTGTTACAATTATTTCGAATATAGGGATGTACCCAATATTTTCTTTTTATTTTCTTTTTCCTTCGGCGACGAATAAAATTTAACAAAATTATTTCTTCCACGTCTGACATCTTTTCTAGTATGATTTGACGCTTGAGTGTTGCTTCGTTTGCAGATTTTGAGGCGTAGAGGAACCGTAGCTGAGAGAAAAATATCGTACGCGTCTATGACGATACGCTTCATGTGCAGTGTGCCTAAGCGTCTGGCTCCTTCTTCAAATCATTAGGCACGGTGCACATTAGAGCGATACGATATGCGATGCGATATGCGATACGATATGGATGCGACATCGACATGCTGAGTACGTGGTAATTGGTAGGAAGCGATGAAAACTGTGTACACTTGCACGACAGCGACACCGCTGCGATATAATATTGCATACGTATCGCACGTGCGACACGGTTTTCTGAACGAGGTGAGATTAGCATTGCGCGGTATTTGCAATAAGCATGACCATTTCATAGGCGGAAGCATCTTCCTCAATTTTTTTAGTCGAATTTATAAAAAACCCCATGTTTATGAAACTATACAGACAAAAAAACGACTGTACAACAGACATGACTAGTTCGGCATGGAGAAATATATCGTCCGAGGTCAAGAAAACAGGTAAATGCGCAAAAGAATATTTTTTGTGATGGTTTATTTGCCTTTGTTTTCACATCTTTAAAAAGAAATTTAAAGAATCCAATAATTTTAAACCTATTTATTTTTGATTTTGAATAGCAAAAAAGATTTGGTCGTTGTTAAAATGTTACTGATTAACTATTTTGTTTCAAATATTCAAATAATTAGTAATCAGTGTACTTAGAAACAATTAAGAAATAATCATCTCATTTACCATTAAAAGAAGAAATCAGATATGATAACAAGTACTAATAAATGATGTATGTATGTA
>NW_023459151.1:56835-67061 GCF_013731165.1 Rhagoletis pomonella | reverse complement strand
TTTTTTTTGTTAATTTCGCGGTAGTCAACGACTAACTTCCATCGTTTTTCACTTGAATTTGGCAGTGACTTTTTTGGAACTAAAAGTAAAGGACTATTGTACGATGGTGTAGCGTGTTGGACTATATTATCTTCTACCAATTTTTTCACTTGTTTTTCTACCTCTAATTTGTTCTATAATTTTTTATGTACACACGATTAGGATCTGTAAGTTGTATCTGCTGCTTATAAAAATTATTTGCTGTTATTGGCTCTGAATCGATGCCAAATATGTCGCTATATTCTGAACATAATTGAGTTAATACCTTTTTATGATCTTTGGGTTAATTCTTTGGGAGTTTTTCTAATACCACTTTTTTCCACTACTTGAGTTACAGTTTTTCATAGGAAATGTTTTGGTTGTTTATTGTGATATTTTCATTTGTTATGTTTAGTATTCGGACTAACGGACGTTGTGAATTTGTAATTGTGGTGCTGATTATTACTCCTGGAGTAATTTCTTGGTTTGGGATAAATATTTCAGGTTCATTTGTTTTTATGTTTAATTTTCTAATTACTTCTGACCTGGCTGGAATTACTATTGAATTTTCTTTGTGATCCGCATAAACTCGTATAGGTATTTGTTTGTGATTGCCCGGACGTATTATGAGATATTCATTTCCGTTAAGGAAAGACAATTGAATGTCTTTAAGAAATCTTTAGAAATCTTCATTTACGATTTGAAATGTATGTGGTATAAGTATATTTTCTACTTGAAATTCTAAAAATGTCGTTCCTATTGACGATATTGTTCCTTGGCCTATTCCGCTTATTTCTGAATTGTTTTTTGTATTTAACTGGTGTTGCGAAACGTAATCATTATATTTTAATAATGATATTTCTGCTCCTGTGTCTACTAAAAATGTTAGTAGTTTATTACCTCCTGGTATATTAAATTTTACAAAAATGCTGTGGTTTAAATTTAAATGGTATATATTTATTGTGTTCTTAGGGGCTCTGATTGGTTTTCCGGACTTTGTGCCGTTGCTAAACGGACATTGTTGTTTGGATTTTGTGGTTGATAACTACTTCGTCCTCCTCTTGATCTATTACATCTTTGATATTGGTTATTGTTATATCGTCCTCTATTGCTATAATAATTGTTGTTTCCATAACCTCCGCGTCCATGGGAGTGCTTGCGATTGTTATAGTTGTATTTTCCTCTACTATAGTTATTCCAATATTGGTTCTTCTTTTATTGTTCTTGTTTAGGAACGTTATTGTGTTTTGCTGCCCACTTGTTTCTGTACAGCTATTGACAAATTTTGAGACGGCCTCATTCATATTATTAAAATTGTATGCCTCCATTACCAATTTGACTTAGTTAGTGCAGTTTTTGGTCATCCCCTTGACCGCTGCTTGTTTGCTGTATTTATTGGCCAATTCTGTTCCCAAGCCATCACTAATATAAGCATTTTCTAATGCCCTAGTCAGATCTTCTATTTCTTTTGTATAGGCATTGGCTGCCTTACCTTGCTGCCTTATGTTCATCAATTTAGCAGTTAGTAGTTAAACTGATTCGCATTTGATTGCTATCTTCAGTTTGTTTATTGTTTGATATATTGTGCTTTCGTTACTTATAAGGTTTATAGCCGTCCCTTTTAGCTTGGACTTTATCAAGGTTATCGCTATGGTCTTGTTGTCTTCCTTAATTAGTTGCACCAGTTCCAACGCGTCCAAGAAACTGCGCAGATTTTCTGCTTTACCGTCAAACTTTGGTATGAGTCGCGCGGCATTACTAAGAAACTGTCTGCGGCATTGTGTTGGTGTCCCCAATCTTTTTACTTTCTTTAGTATTGTCTATGTTGCTATCTGAGTCTTTACTACTACTGTCGTCTAGCTGCGGTATTGAATCCAAATCAATTTCAATTTTGTTTTTCTAGCCTAATTGAAATATTTTGGTATATACCAAGTTTTAAAAAAGTTTTTATTAGTTTCTCTTTGAGATCGTTAAATGTTTCGTAGGCTAGTTTTTGATGCCTTGTGGTAAAACGACTGTTACAGGCGTTAATTATGCATCTAATATTTTCTATGCTGTTATGCAAGATTTCTAGATGTTTTAATACAGTATTTCTACGTATGGAACGATTTGGGGTGAGGCACTTGTGTGATTTTAAAAAGATATTTTTCTGTATTTAAATTTTTTCAACAACAGTTTCCCATGAGCTCATTATATCTGTTCAATCGAGGCGACTCTTTTTAGATATTTTTTTCTGTATACCGCCTTTATGCCATTGGTATAGATCGTATGCAGATTTTGTCAGAACAATTGTTAAAATAATTAGCAAAACGTTAGTTGCTTTTGGCGTTTCTATTATTTCGATTTCATTTACAACGTTGCCGTTGTTATCGACGACTTTTTCTGTCTTCCCCATTATATTTTCCTAAAGCAAAGCGATAAAAAATGTTTCATTTTTTTGTTTTTATCTTATTTCCTATACCTCTAACAAACAATGTACTGGCTTGTTCCGCACTTACATATGCGTCTAAGCAGTTTAAGATTATGTTCTCTAACGCTTTGATTATTTTCCTAGTTTCTCTAAATATGTACTGACCTATATTTTGTCCTTCCTCGCACAATGGCATTTTAAAAGTATACGTTTTATTATTTGGCCTCGTTGCCACTTGAATTATTATATTCTTCTTTTCTCTTGAATATACAAGTATTTTAAATTTTTTTCAGTCTCTACACATAACATTTTGACACAAATCTACCTTCTTAGTTACTTTTTATTAAAAAATTTTGAAAAATTTTAAAGGTAAATTATTTACAATAATTTCATTTGTAAAACCTATCGTTTCTATGTGTGAGACTGAATTACATGTGTGATTTCCTTGCAAACTGCGTTTTCGCAACGGCTGCAAGAGAAATCTAAAAATATTTTTTATTTTTTTTTACGTAGGGTGCTTATTCAGCACTCCTTTGCTGGACGTCTTCTTTCTGCTTGTCAATTCCTTTTACAGTTCCAGCAACTCCTTAAAGATCTCCTTCAGCTCTTCTGGGGTGTGCTTTCTTTGGACTTCTTTTTTTAGATGCGCCCGCCGCCGTAGCTGTTTATTCCTTTTTCCACCTCTTCTTCTAGGTGGACGCACGATCGGTATTGTCGTTTTCTTTTCTTGTTGTCGTTGTTGTTGTTGCTCTTTAATTTGTTGTGACCGTTGCCTTGCCCTGTATTCTTGAATGGACAATGGCCGTGGCCCCGCAGCAGGATCTTTGAGCGTTTCTTGTAGCGACTTTGACATTTATAGACCTAACACGTTGGTTTCAGCGCTAAATAATATATGTTGATGCTGTTTCAAACATGCAACATGTTGATTTCACCGCGTGAGTATAGTATCCCTATATGGATGCCGTTTTACACACACAACACGTTGAGTCCGTAGATGATGATTGTCATCATGATTGTTCGTTTGTGACGTTGATGTTGGTACTAGCAGAAACTTCACTTTGCGACATGCGATGCGACATGCCATGCGACACGCGATACCATTTTGTGATAGCTACACAAACATTTGTGCCCTTATAAGCTTGTAAATGAGTTGCTTCTCAACCGAGTTTAGACCTTTCGAATGATGGGTCTATGTTTATATCTATAAACTTTTAAAAAATTTAAAAGAAAAGTATGTTTAATATCGAGTAAAACTGATGTTTATTTTTACAAAGTCGGCTAAAATTTAATGAGATATTCAAATTTTCATGACAAATTATTTCAGAATATTGCGTTCACTATCGGTGAAAGCTGAATTAAAAAAAAAAGGTTAAGCAAAAATTTTTGAGTTATATAGCCAAAAATATTATTTTTCTCATAAAAGGTTGAATAACTTGGTCAGATTTCCCCCGATTTTTTAAAGTAAAAATCACTATATATCAAATATTAATATTGCATCAATTCAGGAGTAGTATAGTTGCTTTACAAAATAGTGCGTGAAAACTGTGCCAAATTTGAAAAAAGGACGAAAAAATGAACACAGAAAATACATACATATCTCTTAAGTTTTCTAAAAGTTTATATACATACATATATAATTCGAAAGGTCTAAACTCGGTTTATAGTAAACTGAGTTATAAGCTTATAAGTGCGGAAACCCGGTTTTTTAACAGTAAATCAAGATTGTGTGGGCGTGTGACAAATATTTCGTATCTCGATTTTTACTTCACTCGGCAAAACCTGCCTGAAAAATAACATGATTTACCAGGTATTTTTACTTCATTATTTTTTGAAGCATTAAAATTTATACTTTCTCTATTTAATTTGAAAACTTATTAAATATAATAAAATAACACTCAAGAAAAAAACATATAAAAATATAACGAATAATCAAAAATAACGACGTACATACATACATCATTTATTAGTACTTGTTATCATATCTGATTTCTTCTTTTAATGGTAAATGAGATGATTATTTCTTAATTGTTTCTAAGTACACTGATTACTAATTATTTGAATATTTGAAACAAAATAGTTAATCAGTAAAATTTTAACAACGACCAAATCTTTTTTGCTATTCAAAATCCAAAATAAATAGGTTTAAAATTATTGGATTCTTTAAATTTCTTTTTAAAGATGTGAAAACAAAGGCAAATAAACCATCACAAAAAATATTCTTTTGCGCATTTACCTGTTTTCTTGACCTCAGACGATTATTTCTCCATGCCAAACTAGTCATGTCTGTTGTACAGTCGTTGTTTTGCCTGTATAGTTTCATAAACATGGGGTTTTTTATAAATTCGACTAAAAAAATTGAGGAAGATGCTTCCGCCTATGAAATGGTCATGCTTATTGCAAATACCGCGCAATGCTAATCTCACCTCGTTCAGAAAACCGTGTCGCACGTGCGATACGTATGCAATATTATATCGCAGCGGTGTCGCTGTCGTGCAAGTGTACACAGTTTTCATCGCTTCCTACCAATTACCACGTACTCAGCATGTCGATGTCGCATCCATATCGTATCGCATATCGCATCGCATATCGTATCGCTCTAATGTGCACCGTGCCTAATGATTTGAAGAAGGAGGCAGACGCTTAGGCACACTGCACATGAAGCGTATCGTCATAGACGCGTACGATATTTTTCATTCAGCTACGGTTCCTCTACGCCTCAAAATCTGCAAACGAAGCAACACTCAAGCGTCAAATCATACTAGAAAAGATGTCAGACGTGGAAGAAATAATTTTGTTAAATTTTATTCGTCGCCGAAGGAAAAAGAAAATATTGGGTACATCCCTATATTCGAAATAATTGTAGCAATCGATTATTTATTGCGGCACGAGAATTAGCAGAGGACGATGGTAAATTCCATACATTTTACAGAATGTCGAAAAGTGCATTTAAAGATCTGGTGATGCTGGTGGGTCCTTGCATTCAGAAGCAAAACACCAACATGCGTGAGCGCATTGGTCCAGAGGAGCGAATTATGATAACATTGAGGTATGTAGTTCAAAAATTTGTATATGGTCAAAAAACACGGGAACTTAAACGTGACCACATTGAGCCCAGACTTCTCACGTCTTCTGCAGCTTGTACGTGTGTCACAGGCTTTTTGCTTTCGCTGAAGAGTCCATTGGAGATGGTTTTATTTCTCCTTACAATTAGCCACTGCGAAAAAATTATTGTTTATAAACAAAGAAACTTTTTTTTTTAGGTATCTAGCTACTGGATGCACGTTTAATGCACTGGCTTTATATTTTCAAAGAGGGGAACGCACAATCGGATTGATTGTTGAAGAAACGACAAAAGCTATTTGGAACTCATTAAAAGAGTCATACATGCCGTTGCCAAATGAGGATGGATGGATAAGTATTGCGAAACGGTTCTCTGATTTATGGCAATTGCCAAACTGCTTGGGCGCCATCGACGGAAAGCACGTCAGGATTGAAAAATATCCAAATTCTGGGTCGGCCAACTTTAACTATAAAAACTACTATTTAGTAATTCTACTTAGCTTTTGCGATGCCGATGGTTTGTTCACAACAATAGAGTGCGGATTTGCGGGACGGAATAGTGACGAAGGCGTTTTTCGAGTTTCGACGTTTGGACGTTGGTTGGAAAACTGCAGCAATATACCATCTCCAAGTGAACTTCCGCACGACGAAAGTGGCAATAACTTTCCGTACTACTTTGTTGCGGATAGCGCATTTCCTTTAAGGAAAAATTTAATGCGTCCTTACCCGGAAAGAAACATAAACAATAAGATGCGTATATTCAATTACAGACTCAGTCGCGGTAGGAAAACCATAGAGTGCACTTTCGGAATGATGACAAAAAAATTGGAGTTTTTCCGACACCTATACGGTGCCAAAAATATGACACCATCATTTCAATAATACAAAGCGCTTCTATCTTACATAATTTTATAAGAAAAAAAGATGGTATATCATATACTACCTTCTTACTTGAAAAAGAAAACCAACAACGAATCCAGCGAAATCCGAGTACCTTACCAGAATTCGAAAATTTAGATTTAAATGAAAGTTCTTCTCCACAAAATGTACGACATTATTTAGATAATTATTTTTTGTTGCCAAATGTTTCTCTGCCCTGGCAATGGGATTATTGCATATAAAGTACAAACTGCAACTATAAAGTAAGCTGCAAATCCAAACCCATTTCCACAACATCCTGAACAGCCCTATTGTTTTCATTTTCATCGATTGTTTTCGCGCGAATTGAAGTATGTAAGTATATCAATAAAATTAAACATTATCGGGTTATATTGAACATATTTATTTATTTACAGAATATGCCACCCGTATCACAGCTCAACTCCAAAATATAATCCGGCAATGACTCCCGACAACGGCGACATGGACGATGTACAAATGGCGCATATTTTTGGCAGTTTTTGTAAACTTCACCGTGATGAGCTCTTCCAGCGCCGCAAGTGAGCGACATGTTTCTATTTCATTGTTTTACCTATTTATCTTTTAAAAATTTTTGTATAGACGCCAATTCCCAATTTCGAAGAAGATAGAATATACCGTCACTTGGAGCCAGCATGTGCTTTCCAACTTGAACTGAATCCTATGAATTCGAAGCCTTACCAACTGCGAAGCAAAAAATGCACCTCTATCTGGGTAAAGCCAAGGGTACGAAGGGCAAAGAAGTCACCGACTATCGTTCCTTCATACGTTCCATTATTCGACATTCGGATCTCATCGCCAAAGAGGCATCATTCTATCTACAAAACGAAGGCGAACGCGTGTTACGCGAATCAATGGACGAATTGGAAGTGGCCTTCTCGCATCCGCATTCCAAGCGCACAGATTGTAATCATATTTTGCTAAAGTTCGTGCCAACTGTTATAATGGATCCAGCTAAGATTGAGGAATCTGTCACCAGAATGATAATGCGCTACGGTCAACGTCTGTGGAAATTACGTGTGCTGCAAGCTGAGTTGAAAATGCTGATCCGACAGTCACCGCAAGCGCCAACACAGGCCATACGCTTATGCATTGCTAATGACTTCTTAGATATTGCTATGTACACGGATGTCACGGATCCAGAGGCGGGAATTGTAAGTAAAATATACCGAAGAGTAATGTCTCAACACATTGCAAATGAAATAAATTTTGTTTTGTTGGTTTATTTCAGATTAAGTTTAAGGCGTATGGCGAAAAGCTGGGCTCACTGCAAGGTCATCCAATTTCCACGCACTACATGACCAAAGATTTTCTGCAACAGAAACGTTTTCAGGCACAAAAAACGGCACAACATATGTATACGATATACCCGACATGTTCCCGACATGATGCTGTGGTAAGCATATGCAATTATATATAAAACAGCGCATCGGTGTTCAAACTACGTTTGATATATAATTAATTTAATAGCACATTTTTGAATTATTAAAAAAGAAAGAATCATTAATCAACTACTTAGTAATAGAAACTTTCAAATACATTAATACAAATACACAATAAAATATTTAGCTGTGTAACAAGTGTGAATTATCAAACAAAAGTGGATGTATCTATTGTAAATTTGCTATTTTTAATGTATCCACAGCCAATAAGATTATATCTAGCCTAAGGTTGGTGTATCAAGTAAATGAAAATATAAAATTGAAATTTTCGTTTTTTTGATCTACCTCAGAGGTTCGATGCCTAGGTTAGGTTAGCTTGGTTTTTGAGGAGTTTGAGGAACGGAATAGTGTGATTTACCGGCCCAACTATAGATAAATAGTTCCTCAAGCCTTTGACACCCTCCAACCTTTTGACGCACGTATGTTTTTCTTTCATACCAAGACGCCATGGGTCCATTATTGGTCTAATGAATTTTTTGTAGATCAGGTGCGCGAGTCGAGGCGATCGGACCCATGTCTTACCGAGCACTTCGTTCAAGTGTATGTATAAGGCATTGAGCCCTTCTTAACCCTCTCTGAATTCTCCATAATATAGTGCCATTATATATTAAATTATATTTTTATTTATGTATTTAATTAAAGTGCATGCACAACAACCAGAGATTATAAATTCAAATTCAAATTTCGCATTTTCTGACGAACGTGTAATTTTGAGTTGTGACACTTTTGAAGAACGTGTGCCATATGACTGTATTTTCGAACTAAAAATAATTACTCTTCTTCACAGGCAATGCAAGTGAATGGGAATATGTTTACTCTACTGACGTCTGCCTCGTTTTGGGAGCACAAAACTGAGTCCATACCTTCTCTTCATTGCTTACTCATCCACTCTTCATAAATGAATACACATGTAGCTTTAATTCAGTTTAATTCTGCTTTATTAAAAATTAAATAAGTAATGAATTTATAATAATTAATGAATTATAAAATACGTATTCAGGCCTATGAAAAATAGGCACAATTGATCAAAATGTTGATGAATTAATCAGCTGATCTCAAGTGTATATTGTTACATTAATTCACAAAGGCCCTAACCAATAAATTTTCCAGGAGAAGCAAAAAACTACTTTTGGTACTAACTCTTTAAAATTTGTATTGAAGTTGTATTTTAATACATTCTACAAAAACCTGTGAAAACGCAGTTTCGAAAAAATTGTTATTTAGGGTCTTTGTGAATTAAAGTAACGATATGTAAAAATTATGTACATTAAAACTTCATCTCTCAAAATTTTAGTTAAATAAAAACGGAAAATGAAATCAATACGCAAAAATAATACCACCCTAGTGTACATACATACATGCATTTTTTACCAAAACTATTGTGAGAAGAAAAATGATTGATTTCTACCCAAAGCTTGTGGGTCACTATTGGAGTTGCTGTCGGTTGTGTATATTACTGTTGTTGGAGTTTGTGGATCAATGGGTGAAGAAGCTGGCGTATTCATTTGAATTGTTCCACATGGAACAAACTGCTGATTCGCAGTTTCTTGCTCCTGATCAGACATCAATTCCTCCAGTAAGGGCAATGTACGGATTTTAAACTATCTTAAACGCATATCTGAAAGACTCGTTACTTCCGGCAGCAAGCTCAAAAGGTACATTTTACGTGAATCATCGGCCGTCTTCCTTTGGGTTTTTTCTTGCAGATAGTTCAGCATCCCAACGTCAACCTCGTCCTTTTCTTCTACTTTCTTCCTTTTCTTTTTCCACACTAGATGGGGTATCTTGTGAATGCTTGGATGTTTGCGGCATTACATCGCAATTGAATTCATCATTTTCGGTGCACTCCACATCCTCATAGTGATGGACATCAGAATCTGGCAATAAAAAATTACAGGTGGTCTATGAATGTTGCACAGTTTTCACATATGGCAACACAAAGCTCATTATGTCGTGCAAGTAGTATGGTTTCTTTGCTTTAGAAGAGCCCCTTGGAGATGGTTTCAAACTCCTAACAAACCCGTTTCGCATATTTTTCCACTTTTCCTTGAAATCAGCCACTGCGAAGAAATTAATTAGGACACATTTGTTACAGTTTGCCATGGAAGCGGAACTTTTCTTTATAAAATGATAATTAACTACAAAACCACAAAAATGCAAAAAGATATTTTCTGTGCACTTACCTGACCAGTTCATTCCCAGGGCTATTTCTGCCCAGGCTTTTTCAGTTATGTCCTTTCTGGAATATTCCTGCATCATGTTGTTGTATATGCAAAGATTATTTTCAATAAATTGAACAAATTCAATTGCTTCCTCTGCCATGTTTAATAAAAAATGCAAACGCGCTCAAACAAAACTGTCCACAATGTACGGCAAGC
>NW_023459151.1:55596-56735 GCF_013731165.1 Rhagoletis pomonella | reverse complement strand
CCAACTTGAACTGAATCCTATGAATTCGAAGCCTTACCAACTGCGAAGCAAAAAATGCACCTCTATCTGGGTAAAGCCAAGGGTACGAAGGGCAAAGAAGTCACCGACTATCGTTCCTTCATACGTTCCATTATTCGACATTCGGATCTCATCACCAAAGAGGCATCATTCGAATATCTACAAAACGAAGGCGAACGCGTGTTACTCGAATCAATGGACGAATTGGAAGTGGCCTTCTCGCATCCGCATTCCAAGCGCACAGATTGTAATCATATTTTGCTAAAGTTCGTGCCAACTGTTATAATGGATCCAGCTAAGATTGAGGAATCTGTCACCAGAATGATAATGCGCTACGGTCAACGTCTGTGGAAATTACGTGTGCTGCAAGCTGAGTTGAAAATGCTGATCCGACAGTCACCGCAAGCCCCAACACAGGCCATATGCTTATGCATTGCCAATGACTTCTTAGATATTGCTATGTACACGGAAGTCACGGATCCAGAGGCGGGAATTGTAAGTAAAATATACCGAAGAGTAATGTCTCAACACATTGCAAATGAAATAAATTTTGTTTTGTTGGTTTATTTCAGATTAAGTTTAAGGCGTATGGCGAAAAGCTGGGCTCACTGCAAGGTCATCCAATTTCCACGCACTACATGACCAAAGATTTTCTGCAACAGAAACGTTTTCAGGCACAAAAAAACGGCACAACATATGTATACGATATACCCGACATGTTCCCGACATGATGCTGTGGTAAGCATATGCAATTATATATAAAACAGCGCATCGGTGTTCAAACTACGTTTGATATATAATTAATTTAATAGCACATTTTTGAATTATTAAAAAAAGAAAGAATCATTAATCAACTACTTAGTAATAGAAACTTTCAAATACATTAATACAAATACACAATAAAATATTTAGCTGTGTAACAAGTGTGAATTATCAAACAAAAGTGGATGTATCTATTGTAAATTTGCTATTTTTAATGTATCCACAGCCAATAAGATTATATCTAGCCTAAGGTTGGTGTATCAAGTAAATGAAAATATAAAATTGAAATTTTCGTTTTTTTGATCTACCTCAGAGGTTCGATGCCTAGGTTAGGTTAGCTTGGTTTTTGAGGAGTTTGA
>NW_023459151.1:40896-55496 GCF_013731165.1 Rhagoletis pomonella | reverse complement strand
ACCATCATTTCAATAATACAAAGCGCTTGTATCTTACATAATTTTATCAGAAAAAAAGATGGTATATCATATACTACCTTCTTACTTGAAAAAGAAAACCAACAACGAATCCAGCGAAATCCGAGTACCTTAGCAGAATTAGAAAATTTAGATTTAAATGAAAGTTCTTCTCCACAAAATATACGACATTATTTAAATAATTATTTTTTGTTGCCAAATGTTTCTCTGCCATGGCAATGGGATTATTGCATATAAAGTACAAACTGCAACTATAAAGTAAGCTGCAAATCCAAACCCATTTCCACAATATCCTGAACAGCCCTATTGTTTTCATTTTCATCGATTGTTTTCGCGCGAATTGAAGTATGTAAGTATTTCAATAAAATTAAATATTATCGGATTATATTGAACATATTTATTTATTTACAGAATATGCCACCCGTATCACAGCTCAACTCCAAAAATAATCCGGCCAAATCAGGCATTGGCAATGACTCCCGACAACGGCGACATGGACGATGTACAAATGGCGCATATTTTTGGCAGTTTTTGTAAACTTCACCGTGATGAGCTCTTCCAGCGCCGCAAGTGAGCGACATGTTTCTATTTCATTGTTTTACCTATTTATCTTTTAAAAAATTTTGTATAGACGCCAATTCCCAATTTCGAAGAAGATAGAATATACCGTCACTTGGAGCCAGCATGTGATTTCCAACTTGAACTGAATCGCATGAAATCCTATGAATTGGAAGCCTTACCAACTGCGAATCAAAAAATGCACCTCTATCTGGGTAAAGCCAAGGGTACGAAGGGCAAAGAAGTCACCGACTATCGCAATACATAGTTTAGGAAGAGCCTGCCTGAAACTATACAAAAAGCAAATAAGCAAATGGATGTATAGAATTGACAACAACAACCACGCTGTCGAGTTTAAATAGCGGCAAATCAGCTGCACTTGATAGTAGTTGGTTGAATAAGGAAAATGAATTAGCAACAAAAGTTTACGGAATGTACATAGCTCAGTGGTTAACGCTACTGACTTTGAACATTGATTACGCAGGTTCGATCCCTGCTGAAGTTTAGAAAAAAGAAGTCTGATGAGGAGATGTGGTGATCTCCGAGCTCTAGTGCTATAACTTCTACCGCTTAGACTTTGTTGCTTTTTCAATTTTGTGTTTGCATTGTTCAACTTTGCGTTCAACATTTGCGTTCAACTCAGCGCAGGGTTGCACGAAAAAAAAGTTGAATGACTAAAAATATCAAAATATGAAAATATATCAAAATATTCGCCATAAAAAGGTGTTTGCATTGTTCAACTTTGCATTCAACTTTTGGTTGAATGGCCTTTCAACTAATCGCTTTCAACAAAGTTGGTCGCCAGCCAACATTTAGCCATTCAACTTTTTTTTCGTGCAACCCTGCGTTGAGTTGAACGCAATTGTTGAACGCAAAGTTGAATAATGCAAACACTGCTTAATAAACAATCGTGGTACAAAGCTCAATAAAAAATATTAGAAATAAATTTTGTTTTGTTGGTTTATTTCAGATAAAGTTTAAGGCGTATGGCGAAAAACTGGGCTCACTGCATGGTCATCCAATTTCCACGCCCTACATGACCAAAGATTTTCTGCAACAGAAACGTTTTCAGGCACAAAAAAACGGCACAACATATGTATACGATATACCCGACATGTTCCCGACATGATGCTGTGGTAAGCATATGCAATTATATATAAAACAGAACATCGGTGTTCACACTACGTTTGATATATAATTAATTTAATAGCACATTTTTGAATTATTAAAAAAAGAAAGAATCATTAATCAACTACTTAGTAATAGAAACTTTCAAATACATTAATACAAATATACAATAAAATATTTAGCTGTGTAACAAGTGTGAATTATCAAATTAAAGTGGATGTATCTATTGTAAATTTGTTATTTTTAATGTATCCACAGCCAATAAGATTATATCTAGCCTAAGGTTGGTGTATCAAGTAAATGAAAATATAAAATTGAAATTTTCGTTTTTTTTATCTACCTCAGAGGTTCGATGCCTAGGTTAGGTTAGCTTGGTTTTTGAGGAGTTTGAGGAACGGAATAGTGTGATTTACCGGCCCAACTATAGATAAATAGTTCCTCAAGCCTTTGACACCCTCCAATCTTTTGACGCACGTATGTTTTTCTTTCATACCAAGATGCCATGGGTCCATTATTGGTCTAATGAATTTTTTGTAGATCAGGTGCGCGAGTCGAGGCGATCGGACCCATGTCTTACCGAGCACTTCGTTCAAGTGAATGTATAAGGCATTGAGGCCTTCTTAACCCTCTCTGAATTCTCCATAATATAGTGCCATTATATATTAAATTACATATTTATTTATGTATTTAATTAAAGTGCATGCACAACAACCAGAGATTATAAATTCAAATTTCGCATTTTCTGACGAACGTGTAATTTCTAGTTGTGACACTTTTGAAGAACGTGTGCAATATGACTGTATTTTGGAACTAAAAATAATTACTCTTCTTCACAGGCAATGCAAGTGAATGGGAATATGATTACTCTACTGACGTCTGCCTCGTTTTGGGAACACAAAACTGAGTCCATACCTTCTCTTCATTGCTTACTCATCCACTCTTCATAAATGAATACACATGTAGCCTTAATTTAGTTTAATTCTGCTTTATTAAAAATTAAATAAGTAATGAATTTATAATAATTAATGAATTATGAAATATGTATTCAGGCATGCTCTGCAAATCGTACGATATCAAATTTATTGTTTGAAGTATTGTTTCGATGGCTGAGTGGAAGATCGACCTATCTCGGCAGCCAGTTCGAAAACGCCCTATCTCAGCAAATTTTCCAAGAACGCCCTATCTCAGCTGCCGATTCAAAAACGCCCTATCTCAGCTTTTTTTCAATGTATTTTCGTTTGAGATAGGGCGTTTTTGAATCGGCAGCTGAGATAGGGCGTTCTTCAACACAATTATGAGATAGGGTATTCTTCAATCAAATTCTGAAGTAGGGCGTTTTTGAACTGGCTGCCGAGATAGGTCGATCTTCCACTCAGCCATCGGTTTACTGTAGCAATTAGACTTTTATGGAAAAATAAAAAACATAAAATAAACAAAAGAAAAATAGGCACAATTGATCCAAATGTTGATGAATTAATCAGCTGATCACAAGTGTATATTGTTACCTTAATTCGCCCTAACCAATAAATTTTCCAGGAGAAGCAAAAAACTACTTTTGGTACTAACTCTTTAAAATTTCTATTGAAGTTGTATTTAAATACATTCTACAAAAACCTGTGAAAACGCAGTTTCGAAAAAATTTTTATTTAGGGCCTTTGTGAATTAAAGTAACGATATGTAAAAATTATGTACATTAAAACCTCATCCCTCACATTTTTGGTAAAAAAAAAAACGGAAAATGAAATGAATACGCAAAAATAATACCACCCTAATGTACATACATACATGCATTTTATATCAAAACTATTGTGAGAAGAAAAATGATTGATTTCTACCCAAAGCTTGTGGGTCAATATTGGAGTTGCTGTCGGTCGGGTATATTACTGTTGTTGGAGTTGGTGGATCAATGGGTGAAGAAGCTGGCGTATTCATTTGAATTGTTCCACATGGAACAAACTGCTGATTCGCAGCTTCTTGCTCCTGATCAGACATCAATTCCTCCAGTAAGAGCAATGTACGGATTTTAAACTGTCTTAAAAGCATATCTGAAGGACTCGTTACTTCCGGCAGCAAGCTCAAAAGGTACATTTTACGTGAATCATCGGCCGTCTTCCTATGGGTTTTTTCTTGCAGATAGTTCAGCATCGCAACGTAAACCTCGTCCTTTTCTTCTACTTTCTACCTTTTCTTTTTTTCCACACTAGATGGGGTATCTTGTGAATGCTTGGATGTTTGCGGCATCATCATTTTCGGTGCACTCCACATCCTCATAGTGATGGACATCAGAATCTGGCAATATAAAATTATAGGTGGTCTCTTAATGTTGCACAGGTTTCACATATGGCAACACAAAGCTCATTATGTCGTGCAAGTAGTATGGTTTCTTTGCTTTAGAAGAAGAGCCACTTGGAAATGGTTTCAAACTCCTAACAAACCCTTTTCGCATATTTTTCCACTTTTCCTTGCAATCAGCCACTGCGAAGAAATTAATTAAGACACATTTGTTACAGTTTGCCATGGAAGCGTAACTTTTCTTTATAAAATGATAATTAACTACAAAACCACAAAAATGCAAAAAGATATTTTCTGTGCACTTACCTGACCAGTTCATTCCCAGGACTATTGCTGCCCAGGCTTTTTCAGTTATGTCCTTTCTGGAATATTCCTGCATCGTGTTGTTGTATATGCAAGGATTATTTTCAATAAATTGAACAAATTTAATTGCTTCCTCTGCCATGTTTAATAAAAATGCAAACGCGCTCAAACAAAACTGTCCACAATGTACGGCAAGCGAACAGAACTGCTATACGCTAGGTGATTTCCAGCTCGCTTGCTTTGACGAATACGCGTAGCTGACGACTCGTGTACAGCTCTCCATTTAAACACAAGCGTTCGGCAACAAAGCGTACGGCATTCGAACATCGCATCTAATACGCGTTTAAAGCCGTACGACCCGTGTGCAGTGTGCCTTAGAGTAGCATTTAGAGCTAAGGGCTGGTTACTCAATGTCTGGTTAACACTAATCTGCGGTTAAACATCGTTATTGACGTCTTCGACTCCATGCATATAGCACGGTGTCGGTAAAGTCGATAACTATGTTTAACCGGGACTAGCGTTAACCAGACATTGAGTAACCGGCCCTAAATGCGCTAAGGGCCGGTTTCTCCATCTCTGGTTAACACTAACTCCCCGGTTAAACATTGTTATCGACGTTCTAACTCCATGCATATAACAGGGAGTCGATAAGGTCGGTAACGATGTTTACCGGGGGATTAGTGTTAACCGGAGATAGAGCCCTAAATGTGCTTTTACGCGTAAGCAAAAACAGCCCATTGGCAGGCTGTACGTGTGTTTTTGGTTAGTGTATTGGTGTTTTTGGTTCAGTGGGTTAGTGTTTTTTGAATAAATTGTAATAGAAATAAAAGAAATTATAATAGAAATGAAAGAATTTGTAAAAGGCATTTTTTGGCAATCAGCTGATAGTGTTTTTACTTATGAAACTGTACGATGTAAATTATGTTCACTAAAATTTTATTAATGTAAAAAAACAATTGGCAAGTAGTAATCGAATTTAATGTAAAATTTAAATGTTTTTAAGATAGGATATTAATTATTTTTTAAGGTAAATGTTAATACAATTATTTTATTTATACCCCCAAATTTAGGATATAAAATCCCCCCCACCAAAAAACTTAAATTAGGTGACGCCGCTTTGAATTTTTTACAATTGAGCAATTGTCAAAAATCTTTTTACAGCCCTATTCGCGTGCAATGACAAAACTCGCCGCTATAACTATTGGCATGTTTATTATCAATTGTCACGTTTAGGTATGCAGAGGGTAATTTGGAAGCTCCAACGGCGACAATTGCTTTTATTTTTGTGATGACCTATTGAGTACGTGACAACGCTAAAACATATGTTAATGTTTTAAATTTTATTATTTTTGCAGAAAAAAGTTGCAAAATTTTACTAAATGAAAACTGTGAAACGATTTTATTTGCCTAAATAGGTGTATTAAAAAGTTATTATTTGCTTATAAAAATCCTAATAGTACCCATTGTAGCATATTATTCACGGAGAAAATAATTATTATATACGCGACTATTATTGTGGAGCACGAAAAAATTATACAGAGAAGAAGACTTCTGAGGGAATCCCACACAACAGTTTTTTGGACAGTTTTTACACGTTTGCAGCTCGGGGTGGTCTTCACAAAACTGCAGCTGCTCTTGTGTGGTGCATTCATATTCTGCTGGCCTGTTATGTTACACGACTTCATAATGAAATGAAATAAATTTTTCTATTATAAAATTACTCACATTTCCGGCGTTTCGTAATCCATTGCTGCGGTGTATTTTATTTAAAAGAAATACCACTGCAACAGAGGCGGTCAAAAAGAACAATTAAAATGCAAACAATAAAGAGAAACTTTCGCCACAATTGGCAAATAAAATGAGTGTTTCGCTTGCCATTATTAAGTGTGCATACCTATAACAACAGTTGATTGTACGACAATGACAATTGAACTGTGACAATTGACGACTGTGACAACACGCGAATAGGGCTGTTAACAAAAAAGTTGTTTATTGAAACTTCCTTCGTTTTCATGATTCAATTATTAAAGGTTTTCTAAGTAGCTTTTTTCTAAAATTTGGCACTCCCACCCACAGGGATGGTTTATGGAAGCAGGAGAAAAGGGGGAAGAATTCAATCACACTTCATAAAATGGGAGCTAAATTCCATAAAAAGGTGTGGATAATATTGAATGGTGGTATTTTTGTAGTATATCCTATCACCGACTAAATGAAACTTCATAGATGATTGTAGTGTTAATCCCAAATTTGCTTTTTATTAACCTCTAACTTCAACAACCGGATCTTTTTCTACACGTGTATTTTCTGACATCTCAGCTGTCACCCTCTATTGCCTATTCGTTGTCTTCTAAAAGTTGTAGGGTTGCCAAGGAATACCACACTCCTCCGCGATTAGTCAGGATCAAAGCGTTGTGGAGGCTTAACCACCCTGCCATAACGTGGTACCTAATTTCCAACAGTCTCCGTCATTGGAGGTTGTACTTCCGGATCAGGTGGTTCAGTTAAGATGTCTGGCGAGGTAGGTGTTGACCGACTCGGAGTGTTTGAATTTTGCGAAACTTTCACGTTGGGGCTTGATATCATATTTTCGGGTGGATCTTGTATCTTAGGAGAACCTGGCATCATGAGGGGCGGCACTAATGTATCACCTTCCCCCGGGGCGAGGTGGGGTTCCGCTACTTGCACTATTCTTCGACGTATCTGGTCCACATGCCGACGGCCGATTCTTTTGTCTGTCGATTCGACCACATAGGAAACCGGTCCAGTGACTTCTACAATGTGCCCATGCTACCAGGCGGGGTCAGCCCCGTAATTTCGAAAATACACGGGCTCTCCAATTTCAAAACGTCTTACCTGATTAATTGGCATATTTGTTAACGCGTTCTCGTTGCCATCATCAGGATGCACCATATCTAGAACCGTTCGCAGCTGTCGACCCATCAGCATCTCTGCCGGTGTCCTACCCGTTGTTGTGTTGGGAATGGTGTGGTGTTTGAAAAGAACACGCTGTAACTTCGTTTCCATGCCTCCTTCAGCCATTCGTCTTAGTGAATCTTTCAGATACTGGATCATGCGTTCCGCTTGCCCATTGCTAGACGGGGGATATGGTGCCGTGGAACTAAATTTAATTCCGTTCGAAGCGTAGAAATCTTTCATTTCCGCCGACACGAAAGCCGTGCCATTATCCGAAATGATTCGCTTGGGCACCCCGTGAGTCCGTTTGCACCATGTCTAGTTAACGCTAACTGGAGGTACATCCTTGAGTTAGGCACGTTAACTGCTTTATCGATCACATGTTATATGATGGGTGTCGATAACGTCGATAAAGATGTTTAACTGGGAGTTAGAATTAACTAGATAGCTAGACTAGACGGCCCTAAGAATACGTACCCTTGGAACGGCCTAGCAAAATCAATGTGTAAAGTCTCCCAAGGCTCTTCTCTAGCCGGAATATGTTGCCGCGGTGCTGCTGGAGGATTCTTCATTACCGACTGACATTTTCCACACTGGGCTACCATCAATTCGATCTGTTTATCTATCTCGGGCCACCATACATAGCTACGAGCATAAGCCTTCAATACGCATATTCCGGAATGGTATGCGTGTAGTAGTTCCAATATTTGCTTTTGGTACTTCGGCGGTATTACCACCCGATTTCCCCAGAGCAAACAATGTTTATGGGCTGACAATTCCGACCTTCGCCTGCAATAAGGTAAAAAATCCTTTGTGACCTTTTGGCCATCCGTGCAGTAACCAACGCATGACTCGAGACATTGGGTCTATTTCAGTCGCTTTCGAAATTTGATGTGAGTTCACGGGCGAATTGCTGCGGCTTTTCAGCATGAACACTTCGGGTGGCCCCGCTGAGTCAGCATTAACCTGCGCAGTCATGGGCAAACGACTTAAGCAATCCGCGTTTCCATGCTAGTTCCCAGGCCGGTACTCCATTTGGTAATCGTAAGACGACAATAGCAGGCACCACCTTAACATGCGGGGCGACACCATTTGCGGAATTGCCTTGTTTCTATTGAAAATTCCCAGCAACGGCTTGTGATCAGTTACTATGATTACCTTTCTTCCTGCCAGGTACTGATGGAAATGTTTGACGCCAAAAATAATCGAGAGCGCTTCACGATCGATCTGAGCGTAATTACGTTCATGTACACCCAATGTCCTTGATGCGAATGCAATGGGCCGTTCTTCTTCTTTGTTACGGTGAGCTAACACTGCACCTACTCCATATGGTGATGCGTCACACGCCAACACTAAAGGTTTTTTTTTTGATCATAATGTATTAGCAGGCTATCCGAGTCTAACATTGCTTTTAAATTAAATTATCATTTCTTCTGTCCACTTCCACGGGGCGTTCTTGTCAAGTAGTCGATGAAGTTTTTCGGCGACTGTTGCCTTATTCGATAAAAATGTGTTATACAAATTCAACAGCCCTAAAAACGACTGCCGCATCTCCTTGTTTTTCGGTATTGGTGCCTGTAATATCGCCTTGATTTTATCTCTACTTGGTGAGACACCTTGCTTGCTTATATAGTATCCCAAAAAATCTAATTGCGTTTGCCCAAAAAGACATTTGCCCTTGTTTACTGTCAAATTTGCTTCTTCGAGTCGATTCAGCACTGCCTCTCAGTTTTTAAAATGCTCTATTCTATTTTTACCTGCGATAATAATGTCATCTAGATAGGCCTTCACGCCATCTAATCCAGCCAGGAGGTTATCCATAAATCTCTGGAAAAGTCCCGGAGCCGCTGACACTCCAAACGGCAACCGCTTCACCTTGTATAAGCCCTTGTGGGTGTTTAATGCGAGTAGCTCCGCCGAGAATTCGTCTACCTTCAACTGTTGGTAAGCTTGCTGTAAGTCTAGTTTTGTAAACAATTCCGCTCCGGCGATGGCCGCTTTTACTTCCGCAAAAAGTGGTAGAGGGTAAACATTTGGTTTTATACTGCATTTACCGTACTACGGTAATCGCCGCAGATTCTTATATCGCCACTCGTTTTGAGTACGGGAACAATCGGCGTAGCCCATCGCGAAAAGGAAGTCGGCTCTAATATTTCCTGTGCTACCAACTTTTCTATTTCTTTTTCGACAGCTGGTCTCAATGCAATAGGGCAAGGTCTGTATTTTCGAAAAATAGGTTGCGATCCCGGTATCAACTCAAGTGATACGGGTGGTCCATGGTGTGCTCCTAAAGCTTTACTAAATACTCTGCTGTATTTCAGTTCCAACTCGTTTTTCTCGGCTCCTGTATCCACCGCATGGACCCTCTCCAAAACGATTCCCAACTCTGGAAACCAGTTCCTTCCCAGTAAACTCCGACCACTGCCTGCAATTACCAAGACGGGTAATACGTGCTCTTTATTATTATATGTAAGGTTCACCCGAGCACAACCCAAAACGTTGAGCCTTTCTTTAGACCACGTTTGTAGAATCGTACTAGATGGGGTTAGGGGCTGTTTGCCTTGATTAACGCGAGTCCAAGTAATTTCGGAGATTACTGTGCATGCCGCCCCTGAATCCACCTCAAAATATTCCAGCATACCGTTGAGGTATATTCTCACCAAAATTTTTTGACTAGCGCCGGCATTAATAGTAAGGGTGTTCATCAAACCTTATAAATGCATTGTAAACCGTATAAACTTATAATTGTGTAAACCTTATAAATGAACTGTCAAAATTTGTATGGAAACTCGTTAACACATTTCTGATAAATTTATCCAGCGATTTCACTGAATAAGCTTGATAAACTGAAGACAATGCAACTCTGTCGCAACTCTAGCTATGTTTTCTTAGGCAATAATCGGGATCCGCATACAAATTTTGCACGCAAATTCAACAACGATATAATCCTGATAGAGATCTAGTTCAATTATTATCCCGTCTGTTTGTTTTGTTTCACTGATAATTCGCAAAGTTTGGTAGCCTTGACAAATGAATTCATACAATTAGTGACACTGCGCTTTATAACCAAAGAAACACGACTATTGTCGCATGTGTAAACGAAAAGAGAGTGTGGGTCGTTCATGTAACAGAGTGCATAAACTTATAAGATTATCTGCTGGATAAAGTTATCGGTTTAGATGAATACCAGTATTATTTAGTTTATAAAAATAATCGTTTACGGCTGGCAAAAGCTCACTGTGGTCTCTGGATTCTTCTACGGTATGTACTGCCGCTAGTTTCCTATCATTCGCTCTTTTCTTAAAGCAAGCTTCAATGGAGTGGCCCTTTATATGACAAAAGTCGCACTTATTTTCCTTGAAAAAACATTGATTGGCCACATGGTTGCCACCGCATCGAAAACAGCTCACGTTCTCCATCTTTTTATGTTGGTTTTTAGACGACATGGCCAGTACTTCGTTGTTATTGCCCCGAACATCTCTTACATTTCGGAAGGCCGCTTCGTGTGCACATGCGATTTCATAAGCGCGCTTGAAATCCAATTTTGGCTCACTGAAAAGCCGTTTTTGTAATGCTTCAACTACGACTCCACATACGATTTGGTCACGTAGCATGTTCTCGAGTTCTTTAAAATCACAATGCTCGGATAATTTTCGTAGATCTTTAACAAAATCTGCTATTGTTTCGCCGTTCTTTTGACTACGCTTATGAAACAAAAATCTTTGCACAATTTCGTTGGGTTTTGGTTGATTTGTGCTCCGATTGTGCTAATCAGATATTGAACAACCGGCCCTTATACTAGGTTCACATATAAGTAGATTATCCTAATTTTCGAGCTTAACACCATAATCTGTAATTATAACAAGAGATTAGCCATATAAAATTCGTCCCTTGTTAATCTGTAATTATAAAATAATCTCAGATTTAACCGATAACTTTTTGGTGTCCATCCTAGTTTTATCGATTGTTTTTGCGAAAGAGAGGAGAAATGCCAAATGTAAAAGTAAACAAAAATGTACGCTAGCAAGTAAAAGAGGTTTGTAAAGGTATTTTTAATAAAATGTTAAGTTAAAATATATTTATATTGCTTATTATAGCAGAAAAACGTGATCACGGGGGCACAGAGAAGAAACATAACTTTTCCTTGAAATGTGAGAATAACAAGCACAACAAATTTGACGGCTAATAATCTGAGATTTGCCTGTGTAAACGGGGTGATTAAAAAACGAGCTTTGATTAAGATAATATTGATATGTGAACATAGTTTTAGGGCCGCTTACCCAATGTCTACCGGTTAAACATCGTTATCGACGTTATCGAAACCGTGCTATATGCATGGAGTCGTAGAAGTCGATAACGATGTTTAACCGCAGACTAGTGTTAACCAGGCATTGAGTAACCGGCCCTTAGGGCCGGTTGCTCAAAGGCTGGTTGACACTAATCATCGGTTAACATCGTTATCGACGTTTTCGACTCCATGCATATAACACGGTGTCGGTAACGTCGATAACTATGTTTAACCAGGGATTAGTGTCAACCAGGCTTTGAGCAACCGGCCCTTAATGTTCTGGGGAGACACAGCCGCAATTGGCGATTTCGTATCTTTAGCCTACAATGAATTTCTCCAGTCCAAAGATTCTCACCCATTTTGTCTTGTTGGCGCTAGCGATGAAGAACAAGAATTTCTTCAAATTTAAAAAGTAAAAATTTCACTACTAACATGTTAAAAATGTTCTTAAAACTTGCAATGAAATTTGGAAAAGAAATATCACTGTTTTTGTTTTAAGGAGTAGGGTGGGAGTGTCATTGATAAAATTAGAGCGAGAGAAAGTTTTTCTTACAAAACCTTTCGATATTGAATCATGCTTCTTTTTTTGTATCATGAGTGCAGGTCCAATAATCGTTATCGATTAATTTATTCAAAACAGTAGCAATTGCCCACTCTAGTTTTGTTTTGTGAGTGAGATTTGTGTGGCGGCAATAGCATACATATTTAATCCTGTACATGTATAAATTCGGCATTTGAAAAAAGGTTTTCTTTCGAAGTCGAGGAAAGTAGAGCGGTAAATAATCGAATACGTGGCTTAGCACTAATACTGGAATTAATTTGTGTATAAATTTGGATGGTGTCGTGTAGGGTATTGGTACAGTTTAACGGGCCAACGGAAAATTTACCTAAACTGGTGTGTCAAAAGATGGAAAAAAATTTTTCATTATTTATCGAAGTATTGATTTTGGTATTTCTCTAGTGTAGTGTAACAACACCTAAAAAAGGTCCGGAAAAGTCGGGAGGGGTACCAAACGACGCGTTTCGGCCATCGTATATACTTACAAGTATGGAATCCTATGCCCCTTTTTGTCTATTCTCTTTCTAACAGCGGACGTGCCTGCCAAACTGAAAAGCATGATGGCGGCAGTGTTTGACAGGCACGTTCGACGATGCGAACGGCAATGGAAGGTAAGAAATGGAAGATGGATGACATGAGAATGAAAGAATTATGAAATAGCAGAATGTCGAACCAGAAGGAAGTTAAAAAATCTGACAATGCGAATGACGTCAAAATGAAAGAAATGTAAAATAGCGAAATGTCGAAACAGAAGTAATAGATGACAGGCACGTGTTCAAGGGTTTCGTGCAACAAAAAGAGTTGTTGTGTTGCGCCATTCAATATTAAAAAAATTTTAATGTGGTTAAATACGCTTTTTTAAAAAGTTGAAAAAACTACATATTTCGCCAGCCAAAAATTGTATAAATAAATATATAGCATCTTGCTATAAGATTTATTTATATAAACGGTATATGCTTATGGCCTTATTCATAAAAAATAAAATAGATTTAAAGAGCTCTCTCTATACAGTAACATTAAAAAAAAATTGGATTTGTTTACTTTTTAAGAATTTTGGTATAACATTTAACTTAACTCTTTGTGCACCCATCTATTTTTCTATTTATTATTCTCAAATTTTTATTTTCCTTAATACTCATTTGACGGAGTTTCAATTACACCCAGTAAAAATCATGATAAAAACATTAGAAAGTAAAACCATTCTCTAAATTCGTCGGCCATGATTTTTTTCTGACGTTTGTAAACATTTGAAAATCATACAAAATTGAAAAAAAAAATGAAATTGTTCACAATTGTTGTTGTTTGAGATTAAAAATCAGAATGTGTGTGTGAGCTTGAGTTCGAATTTTAAAATTATATTGCTGGCAAACGTCAGACTGTCTCTCAATGATTTTACCTTGTAATGCATTTATCATAGTAAAAATCAAAATATTTTATAAAAGCATTTAAAGCTTTTTTTGTTCAAATTGAAAGGATTTCCTCCTTCGCACACTTCTCTCATGCTTTTTTATCGTAGCTATCATGATAAAAGCACAGTAGGGTAAAACCGTTCTCTCAATGCGTCGGCCATGATTTTTTTTTTGAAGTTTGCCAACATTTTAAAATCGTATAAAATTGAGAGTAAAAAAAGGAATTGTTCAAAGTTGTTGTTGTTTGAGATTGAAAACGAGAATGTGTGTGTGAGTTTGTGTGTAAAATTTTAAAATTAAATTGCTTGCAAACGTCAAGAATTTGAAAAATTTTTCTCAGCGGTTCTACCTTCCTATTTTTTTATCATGGTAGTTATTATTCTGTTGACATCGAAATTGCCATACATTTTATGTCGTTGCCAATACATTGTTTTCCGGCGTTTCCTCTGTGAACTTTTATCACTACATTCATAAAAATATTACTAATTTTGGTTTATAATTTTTTTCATCTTGCTATTGCTGAATATCAAAAAGGAATTAATAAATAATAAAAAGTTAGTTACAATTTTAGTGAATGGTTCTTGCAAATAATAGTATTTTGTGGTTGAAATGACTTGATCGCCGGCAGGAACTAATCAACTTTTTTGCCAAAACCAAAGCAGACGGGAAGGAAAAATAGTTGTTCATTAACGATTTGTCCGAAATATCGTTCTTGAAACACTAAAAATTTTTCACTATCAAATTTTTTTCACTTAATTGTTATATTTTTCTTCATTGTGGTAAATTTCCACATCATCACAGCAGCTGGCTGTCAAACCGAAACCAAAAAAGATGCCAGAACATTCAGGGCGCAATCTTCTTTTCTATGATTATTGTACTGCTACTTTGAATTTCTCATTTTGACAATTCTGATCTAAAAGTAAACGAAACCTCAGAAACTTTAAATGCACTGCAATTCACTAATACCTACTTCCGCAAAAATCACGTTTTTGCATATTTTCCTTGTTAAAAGTTATTTTAAATCATATATTTTTATCGCCTTATTCATAAAAAACAAAAATTTTTAAAAGCTTTTTAAATTGCCGTTTGCAAACATTTTTCAATTTATAAACCTTTTTTAAAGCTACTTTAG
>NW_023459151.1:20063-40796 GCF_013731165.1 Rhagoletis pomonella | reverse complement strand
ACCATCATTTCAATAATACAAAGCGCTTGTATCTTACATAATTTTATAAGAAAAAAAGATGGTATATCATATACTACCTTCTTACTTGAAAAAGAAACCCAACAACGAATCCAGCGAAATCCGAGTACCTTACCAGAATTCGAAAAATTAGATTTAAATGAAAGTTCTTCTCCACAAAATATACGACATTATTTAAATAATTATTTTTTGTTGCCAAATGTTTCTCTGCCCTGGCAATGGGGTTATTGCATATAAAGTACAAACTGCAACTATAAAGTAAGCTGCAAATCCAAACCCATTGCCACAACATCCTGAACAGCCCTATTGTTTTCATTTTCATCGATTGTTTTCGCGCGAATTGAAGTATGTAAGTATTTCAATAAAATTAAACATTATCGGATTATATTTAACACTAGCAAACCCGGCGAACTCCGTTTCGCCACCAGATGGCTTCGTTTCTTGTAACATTTCGTTTGGGGATTAAAAGATGAAGAAAAATAATTTTTCTTTTGTTTTATATTTGAAAAGGAAAAATTTTATTTCATTTCACAACAGTAATGTATTCATTTCGATTACAAAAATGAAGTGTAATTTAGTTGAACTTCTCTAAGTAAAAAATCTGAATCGAAGCGTTATACGTGTCCGCAAATTATCTGTTTCATTGAAGTGCTCTTTGGTAAACCACATTTTTTGTTTTTTGGTCTGTCGTTAACACAAACAAAGCGGATGGTTTCCCAACTCGTGAACACGCAACGTATAGCAGCCCATATGAAAAACAATGATTTTCTAAATTTATCCCGCAAACACTAAGCGATTAGCCCTGCGACTTGTTAATTGTCATTGCGAATGCAAGGCGAACCAGAAATTGCAATCATTTGAAGTCAAACGGAAGATCAGTCGGAATCATTGGTATTCGAGGAATACAAACATTTTCACCTGCGTACTTTCCGTTAATAATGGTTGCCTCAATCAAATTCGGCATACGTTTTTTCACCGCAAGTCGAGTACCGTTGCAAAGTCGCGGTGGATTAAAATTACGCAATATCATAATAACTGAACCAACTTTGAGTTGCAAGTTATGTGGTGGAAATCCTGGTAACTCCAGAGAGTTCAAAAACTCTGTTGGATAATTTACAACATCATCGGAATTTGTTATGGAATCAACGGATTTGTATGTCACCAAATCGCCATCGATTTTTGATTGAATGGTGAAATTCAGTGCGTGTACATCATTATTCTTTGCGGCGAGAATTGCTCGTTGACTTAACCACGCATAATTCTGATAATTCTCACTAATGTTTGGGAAAACATTTTCAATAAGAGCTAATTGAGAGTCTACAAATCGGCAAAAGTCGTTGGTAAGAGTAATTAATCCAGTTGTCGCATCAACTGGAACTTTTCCATTTCCAACAGCTAACAATTGTTTGGAAAATTGTGCAGCACTTTGATCATTTTGAAGTTGAACTCTCATATTAGTAGTTAGCGATAATGCTTTTACGTTATTCCACAAAGGTGATGCCTTCAGGCAAGCATTCAATTCATCTGCAGGCGTTCCACGGGGAATTACTGGCAACGTCTGCCTAAAATCGCCTGCCAACAATATCATCAAGCCGCCAAATATGTTGTTATTTCGCCGAAGATCCTTCAGTGTGAAGTTAAGTGCTTCAAGTGATTTCTTATGTGCCATTGTGCACTCATCCCAAACAATGAGCTTGCATTGCACCAACAATTTTCCCATTGCACTAGATCGGGAAATATTGCATGTTGGAGTATCAATTGTGTTTAAATTGAGTGGCAACTTAAGCGCAGAATGTGCAGTACGACCGCCATCTAGAAGAGTCGCCGCAATTCCAGATGAAGCTAATGCCAAAGCTATGTCACACCTTGATCGAATAGTTGCCAAAATCAATGAAATGACAAATGTTTTCCCTGTTTCTCCAGGTGCGTCCAGGAAGAATAGACCACCAGTATTATTGTCCACCGCTTGCATTAATGTATCGTAAACTTATTTTTGCTGTTCATTCAGCAAAGGCACATTATTTCGAACGAATTCCTGCAATGTATCAACATTATATTGCAGCTCTCGATTTAATTCTTGGTTGAATGCATCGTGCATCGATCGATTTGGCGCAATCATACCTACTTCAATCAGTAGCTTGTTTGCAATAGTCAAGCATTGATCCTCAATCAGAATCAATCCTTCATTGTATATTTCATCGGTTATTTCCATGTCGGGATTATTCGTTTGAATGCGCAAGCGATGCAAAATATCTTCACATATGTCGTCTTTGTATTTGTTCCATAACTGAATTGGTTGTGAAGGGAAACATGTGGTGATGATAATTGCGAACAGCGTTCGTAATTGGTACGCATTTGATGAAACAACTGAATCCGCAAGCGTTAAATCCCAATGAGAATCGTTCTCCAGCAAACCCGAAGGTTGACATGCTTCTCGATATGTTTGGCATTGGTGGCCATTCACAGTTTTCAAATGCGCAAATGATTTTGGTCCACGTACATTTACCAACAGCAGTCGTAAATAAAAACATTCATCATTTCTAGGATAAACAGTATACATGCGACCTAGCGCATCAGTGGAAAACACCTGTGGCCAATCTGGAACTGGGGTTCCTTGTTTGCGACGTTGGAATTTCTTTGTTGATTGATTCCAAGTGTAATACTTGGGCATTTCAACGTACAGCAGCGTCGCTGCGAATGGATCTGCTTCACACATTGCAAAGAAGCTAGTCAATGTTGTCGATGGTGGTCTCTCAGCTCGTTGTGCCGCATTAGCCTCAGTGAAGTAAACTCTTTGTCCATTTTCCAAATGGATTGCTAAATGTACAACTGTGGGATATCTTTCATGAATTTGAAATGACAATAATCGCCACAGTGCTTCATTAGTACTGACGTATCTGCCCATTTGGAAGTTGCTGATTTCGTCATTCGCATTTTCCGACGCAATACCAAACACAGCCATGTCGCTGCCTTTTGTGACGTACTTGCACAAATATTTAACTGATTTGGCCGAATGACAACTCTCAACGTCCGCATGTGTTTCGAAAATTCGTGATAGCAGCGGGCAATATGGTACATTGAATTCATTTCCGATCTCAATCATTTGATTTTGAACTTTAACTTTGATAGTTCGACCATTATCTTCTTTTGAACGTCGACGATAAACTGGATATCCATCGTTCCCTGTGACTGTTTCAGCAACTAACGGTCGCGGATATCGTTTTGTGCACTTTCCACCAGCCATGCAAGGCGATAATGGATTTGGTCTGTATCTCGAGACCCTAGTCACCCAGCTATATGAAAAGTGCTCAATCTTAAAGCATTCATGAACAGCTTTCATTTAATGCCCATATTGAACAAATACACCCAAGGTTACCCAGGTCCACGTTTTGGTCTATATCTCGAGACCCTAGTCACCCAGCTATATGAAAAGTGCTCAATCTTAAAGCATTCATGAACAGCTTTCATTTGATACCCATATTGAACAAATACACCCAAGGTTACCCAGGTCCACGTTTTGGTCTATATCTCGAGACCCTAGTTATTTTATAAAAATTTTCTTTGCTACAAACCTCACGGAGCCCGAGCCCTTTCCAACGAATGCAAAACCGTGGGAATCGGTTCGGCGGTTCTTGAGTTATAAGATTACCAAGGAAATGTAACTTCTTTTTATATATATATAGGGGATTCCCTTAAGCTCGAAAGTGGCTCGAAAACCACGAAACCTCGAAACTTTTCCAGCCTCGAAAAACAACTGTCAAAAATTGTATGAGTGGCGATTTTCGCGGCAAATTAGTCGCGAAAAAAGCCTCGAAAAGTCGTTCGTAAGTTTCAGTGTTGCCTTTATATCCGAATATTCTACGAACTTCATACAATTTACATTTTTCATTTTTTCGTGGCATTTTCAATGCTGATTTTATATGTATTTATTTCAGCTGATGCGATGTATTATACAAAAAACTCTGAATGAGCTGTCAAACTTCGGAATTTCTCCATTGTTTACGAGGCTGAAAAAAGGTGCATTCCCAAAAACAGCCTCGAAAACTTTCGAGGTTTTCGAGTTTTCTGCTCTTCGCGTTTAAGGGAATCCCCTAATTGATATTTATTTATTTACAGAATATGCCACCCGTATCACAGCTCAACTCCAAAAAATAATCCAGCCAAATCAGGCATTGGCAATGACTTCCGACAACGGCGACATGGACGATGTACAAATGGTGCATATTTTTGGCAGTTTTTGTAAACTTCACCGTGATGAGCTCTTCCAGCGCCGCAAGTGAGCGACATGTTTCTATTTCATTGTTTTACCTATTTATCTTTTAAAAATTTTTGTATAGACGCCAATTCCCAATTTCGAAGAAGATAGAATATACCGTCACTTGGAGCCAGCATGTGCTTTCCAACTTGAACTGAATCGCATGAATTCCTATGAATTGGAAGCCTTACCAACTGCGAATCAAAAAATGCACCTCCATCTGGGTAAAGCCAAGGGTACGAAGGGTAAAGAAGTCACCGACTATCGTTCCTTCATACGTTCCATTATTCGACATTCGGATCTCAACACCAAAGAGGCTTCATTCGAATATCTACAAAACGAAGGCGAAGGCGTGTTACTCGAATCAATGGACGAATTGGAAGTGGCCTTCTCGCATCCGCATTCCAAGCGCACAGATTGTAATCATATTTTCCTAAACTTCGTGCCAACTGTTATAATAAGATTGAGGAATCTGTCACCAGAATGATAATGCGCTACGGTCCACGTCTGTGGAAATTACGTGTGCTGCAAGCTGGTTTAAAATGCTGATCCGACAGTCACCGCAAGCGCCAACGCAGGCCATAAGCTTATGCATTGCCAATGACTTCTTAGATATTGCTATGTACACGGAAGTCACGGATCCAGAGACGGGCATTGTAAGTAAAATATACCGAAGAGTAATGTCTCAACACATTGCAAATGAAATAAATTTTGTTTTGTTGGTTTATTTCAGATTAAGTTTAAGGCGTATGGCGAAAAACTGGGCTCACTGCATGGTCATCCAATTTCCACGCCCTACATGACCAAAGATTTTCTGGAACAGAAACGTTTTCAGGCACAAAAAAACGGCACAACATATGTATACGACATGTTCCCGACAAGATGCTGTTGTAAGATATGCAATTATATATAAAACAGCGCATCGGTGTTCAAACTACGTTTGATATATAATTAATTTAATAGCACATTTTTGAATTATTAAAAAAGAAAGAATCATTAATCAACTACTTTGTAATAGAAACTTTCAAATACATTAATACAAATATACAATAAAATATTTAGCTGTGTAACAAGTGTGAATTATCAAACAAAAGTGGATGTACCTATTGTAAATTTGCTATTTTTAATGTATCCACAGTCAATAAGATTAAATCTAGCCTAAGGTTGGTGTATCAAGTAAATGAAAATATAAAATTGAAATTTTCGTTTTTTTTTTATCTACCTCAGAGGTTCGATGCCTAGGTTAGATTAGCTTGGTTTTTTAGGAGTTTGAGGAACGGAATAGTGTGATTTACCGGCCCAACTATAGATAAATAGTTCCTCAAGCCTTTGACACCCTCCAACCTTTTGACGGACGTATGTTTTTCTTTCATACCAAGATGCCATGGGTCCATTATTGGTCTAATGAATTTTTTGTAGATCAGGTGGGCGATTCGAGGCGATCGGACCCATGTCTTACCGAGCACTTCGTTCAAGTGTATGTATAAGGCATTGAGGCTTTCTTAACCCTCTCTGAATTCTCCATAACATAGTGCGATTATATATTAAATTATATGTTTATTTATGTATTTAATTAAAGTGCATGCACAACAACCAGAGATTATAAATTCAAATTCAAATTTCGCATTTTCTGACGAACGTGTAATTTTTAGTTGTGTCACTTTTGAAGAATGTGTGCAATATGACTGTATTTTGGAACTAAAAATAATTACTCTTCTTCACAGGCAATGCAAGTGAATGGGAATATGTTTACTCTACTGACGTCTGCCTCGTTTTGGGAGCACGAAACTGAGTCCATACCTTCTCTTCATTGCTTACTCATCCACTCTTCATAAATGAATACACATGTAGCTTTAATTTAGTTTAATTCTGCTTTATTAAAAATTAAATAAGTAATGAATTTATAATAATTAATGAATTATGAAATATGTATTCAGGCATGTTCTGCAAATCGTACGATTTCAAATTTATTGTTTGAAGTATTGTTTCGATGGCTGAGTGGAAGATCGACCTATCTCGGCAGCCAGTTCGAAAACGCCCTATCTCAGCAAATTTTCCAAGAACGCCCTATCTCAGCTGCCGATTCAAAAACGCCCTATCTCAGCTTATTTTCAATGTATTTTCGTTTGAGATAGGGCGTTTTTGAATCGGCAGCTGAGATAGGGCGTTCTTCAACAGAATTATGAGATAGGGCATTATTCAATCAAATTCTGAAGTAGGGCGTTTTTGAACTGGCTGCTGAGATAGGTCGATCTTCCACTCAGCCATCAGTTTACTGTAACAATTAGACTTTTATGGAAAAATAAAAAACATAAAATAAACAAAAGAAAAATAGGCACAATTGATCAAAATGTTGATGAATTAATCAACTGATCACAAGTGTATATTGTTACCTTAATTCGCCCTAACCAATAAATTTTCCAGGAAAAGCAAGAAACTACTTTTGGTACTAACTCTTTAAAATTTGTATTGAAGTTGTATTTTAATACATTCTACAAAAACCTGTGAAAACGCAGTTTCGAAAAAATTATTTAGGGCCTTTGTGAATTAAAGTAACGATATGTAAAAATTATGTACATTAAAACTTCATCCCTCACAATTTTGGTTAAAAAAAAAACGGAAAATGAAATGAATACGCAAAAATAATACCACCCTAATGTACATACATACATGCATTTTATATCAAAACTATTGTGAGAAGAAAAATGATTGATTTCTACCCAAAGCTTGTGGGTCACTATTGGAGTTGCTGTCGGTTGTGTATATTACTGTTGTTGGAGTTGGTGGATCAATGGGTGAAGAAGCTGGCGTATTCATTTGAATTGTTCCACATGGAACAAACTGCTGATTCGCAGCTTCTTGCTCCTGATCAGACATCAATTCCTCCAGTAAGAGCAATGTACGGATTTTAAACTGTCTTAAACGCATATCTGAAGTATTCGTTACTTCCGGCAGCTCAAAAGGTACATTTTACGTGAATCATCGGCCGTCTTCCTATGGGTTTTTTCTTGCAGATAGTTCAGCATCGCAACGTCAACCTCGTCCTTTTCTTCTACTTTCTTCCTTTTCTTTTTTTCCACACTAGTTATGTCCTTTCTGGAATATTCCTGCATCGTGTTGTTGTATATGCAAGGATTATTTTCAATAAATTGAACAAATTTAATTGCTTCTAATCTGCCATGTTTAATAAAAATGCAAACGCGCTCAAAGAAAACTGTCCACAATGTATGGCAAGCGAACAGCACTGCTATACGCTAGGTGATTTCCAGCTCGCTTGCTTTGACGAATACGCGTAGCTGACGACTCGTGTACAGCTCTCCATTTAAACACAAGCGTTCGGCAACAAAGCGTACGGCATTCGTACATCGCATCTAATGCGCGTTTAAAGCCGTACGACCCGTGTGCAGTGTGCCTTAGAGTAGCATTTAGAGCTAAGGGCCGGTTACTCAATGTCTGTTTAATACTAATCTGCGGTTAAACATCGTTATTGACGTCTTCGACTCCATGCATATAGCACGGTGTCGGTAAAGTCGATAACTATGTTTAACCGGGGATCAGCGTTAACCAGACATTGAGTAACCGGCCCTAAATGTGCTTTTACGCGTAAGCAAAAACAGCAAGCTTTACGTGTGTTTTTGGTTAGTGTATTGGTGTTTTTGGTTCAGTGGGTTAGTGTTTTTTGAATAAATTGTAATAGAAACAAAAGAAATTATAATAGAAATGAAAGAATTTGTAAAAGGCATTTTTTGGCAATCAGCTGATAGTGTTTTTACTTATGAAACTGTACGATGTAAATTATGTTCACTAAAATTTTATTAATGGAAAAAAACAATTGGCAAGTAGTAATCGAATTTAATGTAAAATTTAAACGTTTTTAATATAATATTAATTATTTTTTAAGGTAAATGTTATACAATTATTTTATTTATACCCCCAAATTTAGGATATAAAATCCCCTCCACCAAACAACTTAAATTAGGTAACGCCGCTTTGAATTTTTTACAATTGAGCAATTGTCAAAAACCTTTTTACAGCCCTATTCGCGTGCAATGACAAAACTCGCCGCAATAACTGTTGTCATGTTTATTATCAATTGTCACGTTTAGGTATGCAGAGGGCAATTTGGAAGCTCCAACGGCGACAATTGCTTTTATTTTTGTGATGACCTATTGAGTACGTGACAACGCTAAAACATATGTTAATGTTTTCAATTTTATTATTTTTGCAGAAAAAAGTTGCAAAATTTTACTAAATGAAAACTGTGAAACGATTTTATTTGCCTAAATAGGTGTATTAAAAAGTTATTATTTGCTTATAAAAATCCTAATAGTACCCATTGTAGCATATTATTCATGGAGAAAATAATTATTATATACGCGACTATTATTGTGGAGCACAAAAAAATTATACAGAGAAGAAGACTTCTGAGGGAATCCCACACAACAGTTTTTTGGACATTTTTTACACGTTTGCAGTTCGGGGTGGTCTTCACAAAACTGCAGCTGCTCTTGTGTGGTGCATTCATATTCTGCTGGCCTGTTATGTTACACGACTTCATAATAAAATGAAATAAATTTTCCTATTATAAAATTACTCACTTTTCCGGTGTTTCGTAATCCATTGCTGCGGTGTATTTTATTTAAAAGAAATACTGTCTGCTGCAGTGGCGGTCAAAAAGAACAATTAAAATGCAAACAATAAAGAGAAACTTTCGCCACAATTGGCAAATAAAACGAGTTTTTCGCTTGCCATTATTAACTGTGCATACCTCTAACAACAGTTGATTGTACGATAATGACAATTGAACTGTGCCAATTGACGACTGTGACAACACGCGAATAGGGCTGTTAACAAAAAAGTTGTTTATTGAAACTTCCTTCTTTTTCATGATTAAATTATTAAAGGTTTTCTAAGTAGCTTTTTTCTAAAATTTTGCACTCCCACCCACAGGGATGATTTATGGAAGCAGGAGAAAAGGGGGAAGAATTCAATCACACTTCCTAAAATGGGAGCTAAATTCTATAAAAAGGTGTGGATAATATTGAATGGTGGTATTTTTGTAATATATCTTATCGCCGGCTAAATGAAACTTCATAGATGATTGTAGTGTTAATCCCAAGTTTGATTTTTATTAACCTCTAACTTCTAACAACCGGATCTTTTTCTACACGTGTATTTTCTGACATCTCAGCTGTCAACCTCTATTGCCTATTCGTTGTCTTCTAAAAGTTGTAGGGTTGCCAAGGAATACCACACTCCTCCGCGATTAGTCAGGATCAAAGCGTTGTGGAGGTTTAACCACCCTGCCATAACGTGTTACCTTATTTCCAACAGTCTCCGTCATTGGAGGTTGTAGTTCCGGATCAGGTTGTTCAGTTAATGCAGCGTTTTTGCTGCATTTAAAATGCCACATTTAGCACTTTCGAACATATGTTTTCGAAGAGCGTTCATGCTATAGCATTTAGCAAATGTACATTTACGCGAGTTCGAAATCGTATGGTTTTGTTAAACAGCCGTGTTCCAGTCGCTTATTCAGATCCGTATCTATTACGATAAATTCTCACGGAAAAGATAATGTCCAAAAATCACTACTGAAAAGGAAAAAATAAATTCTAAACCGAAAATTCAATACAAAAACTTGATTTGTTTTAACCATAACCAAACATTTGTTTGTGTATATATTCATTTGTCGGTGCTGTCAATTATAATTTCCACAATTAATTAGGAAACAAAACAAACAGAGTTGATCACAAATTAATCCAGATTTCTATCAGCATCATATCGATGTTTAATTTGCTTAACTTTTCTTTATCCAAGTAATATAAAATAATAAATGAAATCTCGATCGGCGATCACTGAAACGCAGCTAGCGGCTGTATACTCGAAAAAGCAATGTTGCCACTTCTTCTCATTAAACCATGTTCGAATCGTGGAAATTTTGGAAGATCACAGGGTTGCTTTTAGCATTTAGATTCTAAATGCAAAAATGGAGTTGCATTTAGTTGCATTTAGGTGATGAATTTTGTATGGATAAATGTACATTTAGAGTAGCATTTAGAGCTAAATGCGCTAAATGTGCTTTTACGCGTAAGCAAAAACAGCCCATAAGATGTCTGGCGAGGTAGGTGTTGACCCACTCGGAGTGTTTGAATTTTGTGAAACTTTTACGTTGGGGCTTGATATCATATTTTCGGGTGGATCTTGTATCTTAGGAGAACCTGGCATCATGAGGGGCGGCATTAATGTATCACCTTTCCCCGGGGCGACGTGGGGTTCCGCTACTTGCACTATTCTTCGACGTATCTGGTCCACATGCCGCCGGCCGATTCTTTTGTCTGTCGATTCAACCACATAGGAAACCGGTCCAGTGACTTCTACAATGTGCCCATGCAACCAGGCGGGGCCAGCCCCGTAATTTCGAAAATACACGGGCTCTCCAATTTCAAAACGTCTTACCTGATTAATTGGCATATTTGTTAACGCGTTCTCGTTGCCATCATCAGGATGCACCATATCTAGAACCGTTCGCAGCTGTCGACCCATCAGCATCTCGGCCGGTGTCCTACCCGTTGTTGTGTTGGGAGTGGTGTGTTGTTTGAAAAGAACACGCTGCAACTTCGTTTCCATGTCTCCTTCAGACATTCGTCTTAGTGAATCTTTCAGATACTGGACCATGCGTTCCGCTTCCTTATTGCTAGACGGGTGATATGGTGCCGTGGAACTAAATTTAATTCCGTTCGAAGCGTAGAAATCTTTCATTTCCGCCGACACGAAAGCCGTACCATTATCCGAAATGATTCGCTTGGGCACCCCGTGAGTCGCGATTATTTTCCGTAGTGTACGCTTGACTTCCGAAGCTGCCATATTTTTTACTATTTTCACTTCGAGCCATTTTGACATAGCGTCTACTACCACTAAGAATACGTACCCTTGGAACGGCCCAGCAAAATCAATGTGCAAAGTCTCCCAAGCTCTTCTCTAGCCGGAATATGTTGCCGCGGTGCTGCTGGAGGATTCTTCATTACCGACTGTCATTTTCCACACTGGGCTACGATAAATTCGATCTGTTTATCTATCTCGGGCCACCATACATAGCTACGAGCATAAGCCTTCATTACGCATATTCCGGAATGGTATGCTAGTAGTAGTTCCAGTATTTGCTTTTAGTACTTCGGCGGTATTACCACCCGATTTCCCCAGAGCAAACAATGTTTATGGGCTGACAATTCCGACCTTCGCCTGCAATAAGGTAAAAAATCCTTTGTGACAATCTCACCTTTTGGCCATCCGTGCAGTAACCAACGCATGACTCGAGAGATTATTGGGTCCATTTCAGTCGCTTTCGAAATTTTATGTGAGTTCACGGGCGAATTGCTGCGGCTTTCCAGCATGAACACTTCGGGAGGCCCCGCTGAGTCAGCATCAACCTGCGCTGTCATGGGCAAACGACTTAAGCAATCCGCGTTTCCATGCTTGTTCCCAGGCCGGTACTCCATTTGGCAATCGTAAGACGACAATAGCAGGCACCACCTTAACATGCGGGGCGACACCATTTGCGGAATTGCCTTGTTTCTGTTGAAAATTCCCAGCAACGGCTTGTGATCTGTTACTATGATTACCTTTCTTCCTGCCAGGTACTGATGGAAATGTTTGACGCCAAAAATAATCGAGAGCGCTTCACGATCGATCTGAGCGTAATTACGTTCATGTACACCCAATGTCCTTGATGCGAATGCAATGGGCCGTTCTTCTTCTTTGTTACGGTGAGCTAACACTGCACCTACTCCATATGGTGATGCGTCACACGCCAACACTAAAGGTTTTTTTGGATCATAATGTATTAGCAGGCTATCCGAGTCTAACATTGCTTTTAAATTATCAAAAGCCTTCTGGTGTTCTTCTGTCCACTTCCACGGGGCGTTCTTGTCAAGTAGTCGATGAAGTTTTTCGGCGACTGTTGCCTTATTCGGTAAAAATGTGTTATAGAAATTCAACAGCCCTGAAAACGACTGCAGCATCTCCTTGTTTTTCGGTATTGGTCCCTGTAATATCGCCTTGATTTTATCTCTACTTGGTGAGACACCTTGCTTGCTTATATGGTATCCCAAAAAATGTAATTGCGTTTGCCCAAAAAGACATTTGTCCTTGTTTACTGTCAAATTTGCTTCTTCGAGTCGTTTCAGCACTGCCTCTAAGTTTTTAAAATGCTCTATTCTATTTTTACCCGCGATAATAATGTCATCTAGATAGGCCAGGAGGTTATCCATAAATCTCTGGAAAAGTCCCGGAGCCGCTGACACTCCAAACGGCAACCGCTTCACCTTGTATAAGCCCTTGTGGGTGTTCAATGTGAGTAGCTCCGCCGAGAATTCGTCTACCTTCAACTGTTGGTAAGCTTGCTGTAAGTCTAGTTTTGTAAACAATTCCGCTCCGGCGATGGCCGCATTTACTTCCGCAAAAAGTGGTAGAGGGTAAGCATTTGGTTTTATCACTGCATTTACCGTACTACGGTAATCGCAGCAGATTCTTATATCGCCACTCGTTTTGAGTACGGGAACAATCGGCGTAGCCCATCGCGAAAAGGAAGTCGGCTCTAATATTTCCTGTGCTACCAACTTTTCGATTTCTTTTTCGACAGCTGGTCTCAATGTAATAGGGCAAGGTCTGTATTTTCGAAAAATAGGTTGCGATCCCGGTATCAACTCAAGTGATATGGGTGGTCCATGGTGTGCTCCTAAAGCTTTACTAAATACTCTGCTGTATTTGAGTTCCAACTCGTTTTTCTCGGCTCCTGTATCCACCGCATGGACCCCCTCCAAAACGATTCCCAACTCTGGAAACCAGTTCCTTCCCAGCAAACTCCGACCACTGCCTGCAATTACCAAGACGGGTAATACGTGCTCTTTATTATTATATGTAAGGTTCACCCGAGCACAACCCAAAACGTTGAGCCTTTCTTTAGACCACGTTTGTAGAATCGTACTAGATGGGGTTAGGGGCTGTTTGCCTTGATCAACGCGAGTCCAAGTAATTTCGGAGATTACTGTGCATGCCGCCCCTGAATCCACCTCAAAATATTCCAGCATACCGTTGAGGTATATTCTCACCAAAATTTGACTAGCGCCGGCATTAATAGTATTTAGTTCAAAAAAATAATCGTTTACGGCTGGCAAAAGCTCACTGTGGTCTCTGGATTCTTCTACGGTATGTACTGCCGCTAGTTTCCGATCATTCGCTCTTTTCTTAAAGCAAGCTTTAATGGAGTGGCCCTTTATATGACAAAAGTCGCACTTCTTTTCCTTGAAAAAACATTGATTGGCCACATGGTTGCCACCGCATCGAAAACAGCTCACGTTCTCTATCTTTTTATGTTGGTTTTTAAACGACATGGCCAGTACTTCGTTGTTATTGCCCCGAACACCTCTTACATTTCGGAAGGCCGTTTCGTGTGCACATGCGACTTCATAAGCGCGCTTGAAATCCAATTTTGGCTCACTGATAAGTCGTTTTTGTAATGCTTCATCTACGACTCCACATACGATTTGGTCACGTAGCATGTTCTCGAGTTCTTTAAAATAACAATGCTCGGATAATTTTCGTAGATATTTAACAAAATCTGCTATTTTTCGTCGTTCATTTGACTACGCTTATGAAACAAAAATCTTTGCACAATTTCGTTAGGTTTTGGTTGAAAATGCGTGTCTAGCTTCTCCACGATTTCATTAAAGGTTACACCTTTAGGCACTAGTGGCGTCAACAATGAACGAATTATTTCATAGGTGTCTTCCCCAACACTTGACAAAAATATCGCTCTCATTTTTGTGTCGCTTGTGATGCCATTTGCTTCGAAGTAAAACTCCATCCGCTCCTTGTAATTATTCCATGACATCGTTGGTAGGAATGGTGTCAATTTTCCGAGCGATTGCGTGTGTGTCTGGTTAAGGTTCGCCATTGTGCTCTCTTTCACCGCCATAGTTCCTCGTCGCCAAAAATGTAATATATCCAATCGCCGACTAAATGAAACTTCATAGATGATTGTAGTGTTAATCCCAAGTTTGCTTTTTATTAACCTCTAACTTCTAACAACCGGATCTTTTTCTACACGTGTATTTTCTGACATCTCAGCTGTCAACCTCTATTGCCTATTCGTTGTCTTCTAAAAGTTGTAGGGTTGCCAAGGAATACCACAATTTTAAAACAAAAACGAATTTGATTTAATTATTTAATTTAAAAAAGGTTATTTACATCGAATATAACCCCCCGATTGTTATTAAAAATAAATATTTCTATGTATATACCAAACCTGCGTACGTCAGATGGCGCATAACTCGAGAATGGATGGTCCACTTTCAGCTTATTTTTGTTGTATTTGTTTGCCAGATGATGGATATGAAGAAGCTATTTGTTTGCGGAAAATATGCAATATTTGTTATAAAAAAGGCAATTAAAAAAATTTGGAGCTTACGTTTCCTTCGCGGTTATGGCTCGTTTGTTTCGAATATGGTAATTCGAATACTTTGATGTCGCACTTTTAGGGCCGGTTGCTCAATATCTGGTTATCACTACCACTGCACTATCGACGATTTCGACATCATGCATGTTACATGTGATCGATAAAGCAGTCGTTGTACTTAACCGGAGCTTCTACCTCCGATTTGTGCTAATCAGACATTGAACAACCGGCCCTTAAAGTGTGTTTGCATTGTTCAACTTTGCGTTCAACATTTGCGTTCAGCTCAGCGCAGGGTTGCACGAAAAAAAAGTTGAATGGCTAAAAATATCAAAATATGAAAAAATATCAAAATATTCGCCATAAAAAGGTGTTTGCATTGTTCAACTTTGCATTCAACTTTTGGTTGAATGGCCTTTCAACTAATCGCTTTCAACAAAGTTGGTCGCCAGCCAACATTTAGTCATTCAACTTTTTTTTCGTGCAACCCTGCGTTGAGTTGAACGCAATTGTTGAACGCAAAGTTGAATAATGCAAACACTGCTTTAGGGAATTTCGATCTTTAGCCTACAATGAATTTCTGTAGTCCAACGATTCTCACCCATTTTGTCTTGTTGGCCTTAGCGAATAAAGAACAAGAATTTCTTCAAATTTAAAAAGTAAAAATTTCACTACTAACAATTTAAAAATGTTCTTAAAACTTGCAATGAAATTTGGAAAAGAAATATCACTGTTTTTGTTTTTAGGAGTAGGGTGGGAGTGTCATTGATAAAATTAGAGCCAGAGAAAGTTTTTCTTACAAAACCTTTCATTATTCAATCATGCTTCTCTTTTTGTATCATGAGTGCAGGTTCAATAATCGTTATCGATTAATTTATTCAAAACAGTAGCAATTGCCCACTCTAGTTTTGTTTTGTGAGTGAGATTTGTGTGGCGGCAATAGCATACATATTTAATCCTGTACATGTATAAATTTGGCATTTGAAAAAAGGTTTTCTTTCGAAGTCGAGGAAAGTAGAGCGGTAAATAATCGAATACGTGGATTAGCATTAATACTGGAATTAATTTGTGTATAAATTTGGATGGTGTCGTGTAGGGTATTGGTACAGTTTAACGGGTCAACGGAAAATTTACCTAAAATGGTGTATCAAAAGATGGGAAAAAAAACGCGTTACGGTCCCCTATTAACAATCTGGAGGGGGAGGGTTAATATTATTTACCATTTAAAAGTTATAAACAAAAAACTTTTGTTAAATTTCGTTGTTTTCTATGATCAATTCCACCTAAGATAGATTATTTTGTTATCAAAAGGAAGTTGACAATCTGCGAACTGAAACGCGAGATTCCAAAATAGTGCTGCCACTGTATTAGTATTTCGTAACAATTCACTTTTCCTTATAAGGTGTGTGCACTGTTCAATGCTTTTCGGTATCTTCTTTCGTTTAATATATATATAAATAATGAAAATTTTTAATAAAAAATCGCACTTTTGGCACTCCATGACGCTTAGTTTAAATTACAGCTAAAATAACTAAACCATAAAAGTTGCGCTGCCATGGTATTTTGCTATTTTGGTTAGAATATCTTATTTAGGGCCGTTTGCACCATGCCTAGTTAACGCTAACTGGAGGTACATCCTTCAGTTAAGCACGTTAACTGCTTTATCGATCACATGTTATATGATGGGTGTCGATAACGTCGATAAAGATGTTTCACTGGGTGTTAGAATTAACTAGACATGGTGCAAACGGCCCTAAGGTGAAAGTAAAAAAAGAAGAAGAAGAGTATAGTGTAACCTGAGTATAATAGCGCAAATGAAATGTGAAATAAAGTGGCAATACCAGCGATTTGAGGTTATAATAATTTCGGCAGGCGCAAAGTTTGTTTACTCTGTTTTATTAACGAAATATATAAAATAAAAGTGAATAAATAGGGCTATTCGCGATTCGGTGCATAAGAGCTGACAAATTTATGCAATTGCAGAAATATGCCATGGATTGTGAGCGACCTTTATTAAACTGTCATGGTAAAGCTTTTGCAAAACAATTTTTGTGCATCAGCTTTGGTTTTGTTTATGAATGCAATGCATAGCATTTTTATGCTATGGATTTTCGGTATTGCAAATTTGCCAAGCCATGACAAATGCAAATGCGTGTATTTTGTTTGTGTATTGCAAATAATTTGCAATACAAATTTGCAATGCAATGATGCTAGGCCATTTGCACCGGATCGCGAATAGCCCTATTGATTTGGTTTGCATAAAATTATAACCGGAGACGTTTTAATAGTTTTTTAAAAGTGGAAACTGGTGATTTACAGGTCTATTCTGCACGTTACCGAAGATTTTGTAACCGGAAATTTTTATTACTGAAAAATGTTACCAGTTCTTGTCAGGAACGTTGGTAATGCAGTTAAAATATTCGCCAATTCAGCTATGAAGAATTGTGCAAATTCTGGCATTGCATATTTCACGGGGCAATACTTTGTTACCAGCTTATGAGATGGTAACAAAATTTACCGGTTACAAGAGTACACAGAATGCGAAAAGGGTTTAAGAATTGACAGGAACTTTATTTACCGGTTACAAACTTTTTATTACCATAGCAGAATAGACCTGTTAGTGCATTTTTGACGTGGTAATTGCTCATAGAAAACAAGGAAATTTAACAAAAGTTTTTCGTTTAAAACTTTTAAATGGTTAATAATATTAGCTCTCCCCCTCCAGATTGTTAATAGGGGGCCGAAACGCGTGGTTTAGTACCCCTCCCGACTTTTCCGAACCTCTTTTAGGTGTTGTTACCGTACACTAGAGAATTACCTTGATTTTTATGGAAAAGCATCGCAGGCGAAAATTTTTAATAAAAAATCGCGCGAGCACAGTGCGTAGGCAACTGGCTGAGTCAGTGGTGATCGTCGGTTCGAATCCTACTGAAAAAAGTCTGATGAGGAAATGTGGTGATTTCCGAAATAGCTATCACTTCTACCATTTTTTCAAATTATTGTTGCTTTTCCACATAAAGTTTTTACTTAAAACGGCCTCAAGCTCATAAAAATTGTTGAATATAATTGTTATAAGGCCATAAAAATAACAAAAAACCAATAACATCTGACGACGACACCTAAAAAGTTAAACATTCTAATAATAGAAATATTAACAAAAACCAACAAAACCAACAACCACATGATCACGCCACGTAAAAATAAACAGGGGGTACCACAGGGTGGTGTCCTGTCCCCGCTACTGTTTCATTATTACATATCAAAGCTTCCTCAGCCACCAGAGGGTGTAATATAGTCTCATATGCTGACGATTGTTCGATCATGGCGTCTGGGAATGGAATTGATGACTTGTGCTCAAAAGTAAACGGTTACCTCTCCGAACTTTCTCGCTGCTTCACTGCAAGTAGCCTAGCCATATCCCCTGCGAAATCCTCGGCAACCCTTTTCACCACCTGGACGAAGGAGGTCAGACTGCCACTGGGTGTTCACGTCGATGACGTAACAATACCGACGGTGAATAACCCGAAAATCCTCGGAGTTACCTTCGACAGTCTGCTCTCCTTCTCGGCGCATACAACCGCAATTGTCAAAAAAGTACAGAGCCGCAACAATGTTCTCAAGTCGCTGGCCGGCAGCACTTTGGGCAAAGATAAAGAAATGTTGTTGGCAACATATAAGGCAATTGGCCGGCCGGTTCTGAACAAGCAGGACGCAGTGGATGAAGCTACAGACCTGCCAAAACACGGCATTACGAACCGCGACAGGATGCCTCCTGATGACGCCTCTACATTACCTTCACGACGAGGCCCAGATGCTCCCGGTAAAGGAGCATAACATAATGCTCTGCAAGCAGTTCCTCGCTGGCAGCTACAGATGTGGCCATCCCAGCGGGCAACTGCTCGCGGAAGAGCCCTCGTCACGGCACGTCAGGGTGCATCTTTACGAACTGACAGACGAAGTCCAGAGGTGTATTAAACAACCTCTGGACCCGACAACCTACCGACAGGCCCTGAACGGCATTCACAGGGAATCAGTCTCAAGTTATGTAGACTCCCGCCCTGTGAATGCCGTTCTAGGCACACAACCACCGGACGTGGACGGGACAGAACTTTGTCTGCCTCGGGAGACCCGCACAACAATATCCCAACTTCGCTCTGGCTATTGCAGCAGGCTCAACAGCTACCTGAGTAGAATCAATGAGGATGTGCCCAACCAATGCCCGGCATGTGAAGAGGTGCCGGGAGTCATGTGGCGACTCTCCACCTACTCAGCTAACGCCCCTGTCTCTATGGACAGCCCCTCTGGAAGTAACATTTTCCTGGGCCTCCCCCTAGCTGAAATAGACGACAACGATGATGGATGAACCGTCCCGAACGGGGCTTAGTAGCCGCTACAACAACAACAACAACTACATGATCAAGTGAATTGCAACGGAATAGCTGCGCTTGATTGTAGTTGGCTTAGCAAAGTGAAATAGTGGAAAATAAGCAATAAGAATTAACAAGACAAACTTAGCACAGTGCGCAGGCAACTGGCTGAGTCAGTGGTGATCGTCGGTTCGAATCCTACTGAAAGAAGTCTGATGAGGAAATGTGGTGATTTCCGAAATAGCTATCACTTCTACCATTTTTTCAAATTATTGTTACTTTTCCACATAAAGTTTTCACTTAAAACGGTCTCAAGCTCATAAAAATTGTTGAATACGTTTTCATTTATATATATATTAAATGCAAGAAGATACCGAAAAGCATTGAACACTGCACACACCTTGTACGGAAAACTGAATTATTACGAAATACTAATACAGTGGCAGCACTATAGCTACTTTGGAATTTCGCGTTTCAGTTCGCAAAGATTGTCAACTTCTTTTTAGGGTAGTAGTGCACTTTAGCGAAGGTAACTCAAAATGGACGGTAAAGGTTCGAAAGTGGTATCAATCGACGCGTCTTAACGCCAATAATAACAATCCGAGACCGGAAATTAACATTTTTAATTCATTAAAGAGTTATTTGCAAAAAACAACTTCACTTTCCGCACTATGTTTTGATGAATTTCACGCAAATGAATGGAATAAATGGAACTTAATTTAACACGTATTTATTAGTTTTATACATTTGTGATGTTTTAAGTGTACACTTTCGCGAAATTCTGTATTTAATAGCAATATTCCGATGGTGAAAATCCGCACAACAATCGTGTAGTTAATAGGGCATTCGCACGAGGTGATTTTACAGGCAACAAAAGTTGAATGCGAAGTTCAATGAGAAGTTGGAAGTGAAAAAGTTGCCATCCCTATTCAGACGAGGCGAGTAAAAAAGTGAAAAAGAAAAAATATGTATACAGAACAGTGTTGGCATTTTTGGTACAATTGTACTTTTTTGGTACAATTTCGTTTACAATATACTTTCCTATTACGCAGTACCTTTTGGTACAATTTCGTGATGAATACCATAAATATATAGCTTTGAAAACTCTCTGCGGGGAATTTTTTTTTGCATAAATGCAGTTGGGCTCCAAATCTCAAACTAAAAAAAAAAAAATATTGGAATCGATAGAGATGATTGAGCTGAGTATAACAGTATACTTCTTTTTTTGGGCAAACAACAACAACAAGAATTATCAAAGGTTAAAGTTCAAAATAAGCAATCTTTGAAATCAAGATTTCTCAAAAACGAATGAATAGAAATTAAAATTTTGATCTCATTTAATAGCAAATTTGATTCCCTATAATTCGGTATACGTACTTTATATATATGTTGTTTAGTTCTTACAAGAATTTAATTAATTTAAAATAATTATAAAAAAAGCTTACAAACCCTAAGTGCGGCCGACGCCGACTACGCGGAAAGGTGTTCTCTGCAAAAGGTGTTCAGTGCCTTTTCTTCGCAACACAGAAAGATAATTCTACGTTGTGAGGGTTATAATCCCTAAGTGCGGCCGCGGGCCGCCTATGCAGAAAAGTGTTCTCTGCAAAAGGTGTTCAGTGCCTTTTCTTCGCAACACAGAAAGA
>NW_023459151.1:10985-19963 GCF_013731165.1 Rhagoletis pomonella | reverse complement strand
CCCTAAGCGCGGCCGAAGGCCGCCTACGGAGAAAGGTGTGTTCTCTGCAAAAGGTGTTCAGTGCCTTTTCTTCGCAACACAGAAAGAGAATTCTACGTTGTGAGGGTTATAATCCCTAAGTGCGGCCGAAGGCCGCCTACGCAGAAAGGTGTTCTCTGCAAAAGATGTTTTTTTATAATTATTTTACATTAATTCAATTTTTGTAAGAACTATACAACATATATATAAAGTATACCAAATTAAAGGGAATCAAATTTCCTATTAAATGAGATCAAAATTTACAAGATCCATCCATCCGTTTTTAAGAAATCTTGATTTCAAAAATTGCTTATTTTGAACTTTAACCTTTGATAATTTTTGTTGTTGTTTGCCCAAAAAAAGAAGTATACCGTTATACTCAGCTCAATCATATCTATCGATTCCAATATTTTTTTTTTTTTTTGAGATTTGGAGCCCAACTGCACTTGTTCCAATTTTTTATTCTTTTTGTCTTCGCCTTCTCGTTTTTGTCTTTGTAGGTTTTGAAATCTCATTTAAAAAAAAAATATCGAAATCAGCTGCAGATAGTAAGAAAGAGATGTTCTTAAATATCATAACGTTATGACACTCACTCGTTTATACTTTCTTGTTTATAAAAATATAGTTTATTCCGTAACAAACAATTTACGTAAAAATTTCGAGCTTTCTATTTCATTTTTTTTTTAATATTTTGCAGTTTTTTTTTGCTCATTCAATTGTGGTGTGGTGTGATGTGTGGTGTTTTTTGAGGTTTTGGCCATTTTCTTCCATATTATCTAAGTATGTTCGACGATTTTTTTAATGAAGAAAATTAGCAACACCTCCATAAAAAAATATATATATATTAAAAATCAACGATAAGTCGCAACTATTTTAGATTTGAACTTTATTTAAATTTATTGGGCTAAAAAACTCCGTACTCAAAATATGTATTTCTAGGAAATTTAATTAAAAAGCTCGAAATTTTTACGAAAGTTTGTTGATTTGATGTGCACAAAGATTAAACCTCGGGTTTTGTTAATGTATAAGCTAAAAGTTAAAAGTATAAGCAGCATTTTTATAAACAAATAATTAAAATTAAATAACTTTAAGATAAAAAACCAATCTTTTTAATATGTGCGTGTCGTAAAGTTGTGATAAGCACTTGAAATACTATTAAAATGTCAAGTTTTAGTACTGAATCCAAAGAAGGGGTCTCTTTTATCCATTCATAATAACTTGAAAAAATTTGTTTGTTGAGAAGTGTGCCTGAAAATATGTACATACACATTTATATTAAAAGTGTAAAATATGTAAATGTACCCACATAAACTTTTCCATTAATACCATCAAATCATTGGTCTTGAAGGGAATCTATGTATGCATGTACCAGAGGAGAAGCTCGGCCAATCACTAACATATGTGTAAGCGCCAATCTATTATTATTATTAATGTTAAAGCAAATATAAAAATTCATTAGCATTATTTCTTCGGAATTAATGCATTGAAATATCCATTTTCATTCGATTTCGAAATTTAATGCATTAATTTTTTTCATTTACAATCAAATGCTATGCATTAAAAAATTAATGCATTTTTCACAACTCTGGCATGTACTAAGAAAATATATGAGCAAAGTAAAAAGTTGGTACAACTTAAAGTTTAAAAGTACAATTTTTGTATCGATTTCGTACTGAAGGAACAATTTCATTTCCCAACACTGATACAGAATGTGATACACAGGGTTGCAAGGAAAAAAAGTTGAACGAGCTCAAAGTTTTCTGGCGACCAACTTTGTTGAAAGCGATTAGTTGAAAGGCCGTTCGGACGAGGGGATTTTGCTTTCAACTGAAAGTTGCCTGAAAAATCGGCTCCTACGAAAGCCCTATAATATAAATAAAATGGAGCAAAACTGTTGCTGGCCCTCTATTAATACAATTTGTATTTCACCTTGAAAAACACCCAAATAATGCACAAGAAATATACATTCCCACGACAGCCGGTTCTACGTACCGGAATGTTTCGGGTTTAACCCGACCAAGGGCTGTTGTTTCGGCGATCTAACCTCGTTTAGGTCGGCGAAATCCATCAAACGTTGCTCGATCCTAGGGCTACACCTTCGCACCCTTCTGCTCAGGGCTGGCATAGAGTCAAACCCAGGGCCAGAAATCTACACCTGCTTCGTATGCCAGAGACAACTGCATACAAACTCCACCTCGGTCAGGTGCAATGCCTGTGACGGGTGGAGTCACCTCCGTAACTGCTCGGGCCTAAGTACGCACCGGCAATGGACCACGTCATTCGTCCGACAATCTGCTCTGTTTGTCAGTCCAGAATATACCGTAACGTGACATCAGTCAAGTGCAACTCTTGCCTCGGCTGGTGCCACTTTAGGGCGTGCTCAGGACTTCGCAACACACGAGATTGGACGAGTGACTATGTTGTTGTTGTTGTAGCGGCACTACTAAGCCCCGCCTTTTTCGGGTCTACGTTCAATAATTTTCGTCAAGCTCAACTAACGGGGGGCCCAGGAAACGAGCTGTTTCGATGGGTTCGGACCAGAGGGAGAGGGGTGTTAGCTGAGTCGGATTGAGCTGGCATGTAAAGAGGTGGTGGGTGCCGTGGGGGACTCTCCACATGCCGGGCACTCATTGGGGATATTGGGGTCGAGTCTGGACAGGTAGCTGTTGAGGCGGCTACAGTATCCAGACCGTAATTGAGCCAGGGTAACGCGGGTTGTTGTTGTTGTAGCAGCATACAAATTCCCCAAAGACTTTTTGGGGAGTCTCTCTCGGCAGTTGAAGCTCCGTCTCTTCTACAGGTGGTGATTGGGCTCCTATTACGGCATTCATAGGTCGAGAGTCGTGGTAGGTGGTAACTGGCTCTCTATGAATGTCGTTGTTGGCTCGTCTGTATGTCGTCGGGTCCAAAGGTTGGTCTACGTACTGTTGGACTGCGTCCTTGTACACGAATAGGTGCCCCCTGACGTGCCTGGGCGGAGGCTCCTCCTGAAGCAACGGTCTGTTAGGGTGTTCACTTCTGTGACACCCCACCAGAAATTGCTTACAGAGCATTTTGTTGTGTTCCCCTACGGGGAGCACTTGGGCCTCGCTGTGCAGGTGGTGCTCAGGCGTCATCAGAAGGCACCCAGTCGCTGTCCGGAGTGCGGCGTTCTGACAAGTCTTTAGCTTCGTCCACTGCGTCCAACTAGTCCCCGGCGTCCAAACTGGCGCAGCATAGTTTAGAACCGGCCGGCCAATTGCCTTGTATGTTGCCAGCAACGTTTCTTTGTCTTTGCCCCAAGTGCTGCCGGTGAGCGACTTGAGGACCTTGATGCGGCTCTGTACTTTGTTGACAACTGCGGTTGTGTGCGCGGAGAAGGAGAGCAGGCTATCAAAGGTAACCCCTAAAATTTTTGGGTTGTTCACCGTCGGTATAGGTGTGCCGTCGACGTGAATGCCTAATTCTAGCCTGACCTCCTTCGTCCAGGTGGTGAAGAGGGTCGCCGTTGATTTCGTTGGGGAGAGGGTTAGGCTGCTTGCAGTGTAGAAGCGAGAAAGGCTGGAGAGATAGCCGTTTACTTTTGAGCAGAGGTCATCAATTCCATTCCCAGACGCCAAAATCGAACAATCGTCAGCGTACGAGATCAGGGAAACTCCTTCAGGAGGCTGGGGGAGTTTCGAGATGTAGAAGTTAAAAAGTAAGGGGGAGAGAACACCTCCTTGTGGAACCCCTTGTTTTATTCTTCTTGGTTTCGAGGTTTGATCTCTGAAGATTACTGATGATTGTCGACCACTCATATAATTCGCCGACCATCGCTTCAGTCCCTATGGGAGAGAGGAGGCCTCAATGTCTTCTAGCAGCGTGGAATGGCAGACGGTGTCAAACGCCTTTGACAAGTCCAACGCTACTAGGACAGTTCTCTCACAGGGGCGGTTACGATTTAGGCCACGAGTTATCTGGGTGTTTATGGCGTTAAGTGCTGTTGTTGTGCTGTGCACTTTACGGAAGCCATGCTGATGTTTCGCTGGGGTTAGGTGGCAGGTGAAGTATGGGAGCAGCAGGGCCTCAAGTGTCTTCGCGACCGGGGAAAGGAGCGTTACCGGGCGATAAGAGTCTCCTCTGTTGGCGGGCTTCCCCGGTTTCAGCAGTGGGACCACTCTCCCTGATTTCCACACATCAGGAATGATGAGAGTGGTCATAGACAAATTGAGGACCTCCGTGAGGTATGCTACTCCCACAGGCCCCAAATGTTTCAACATCAGCATACAGATTCCGTCGGGTCCAATGGCTTTGGAGGCTTTCGCCTTCCCGATGGCCCTCTTCACTTCACCGCTGGTGAAAACCAGTGGTGCACTGTTTTTGGGCAGTTTGTGCAGCCTCCTGGTCACTCGACGTTTGGCCTTGTCTACCGAAGGATGCAGTGTGAATTGCCGACTAAAATAGTTCGCGCATTTCTTCGGGTCCGACGAAGCGTGACCTTCGAATGAGATTTCCACTCTGTCATCACGCTTCGACGGGTTGGACAGGGACCTCACGGTTGACCAGAGCTTACTCACACCAGAGGTGAAGTTACAGGCCTTCAAGTGCTCTTCCCAATTTTTCCGCTTATGTTGATTTACCAGTTGCCGAATCTCCAAATTAAGGTCTCTCAAGCGAGGGTCCCCGGGGTCGACCTGGCGTAGGTGGTCACGCTCATTTGCTAGTACAGCTGCTTCAACCGGGAAATTTGGGCGGACTTCCGCGATACGTCCGGACGGTATGGAGCGAGCCGCTGCGGCAGTGACTACCCTGCGGAACTGGCGTTCGCCAGTGTGTATGTTTGTAGGTGTGGGAAGGGCGGCGAAGCTGCTCTCGGTGACTTCCGCGAAGCTGTCCCAATCCGCTTTGTTGAAGTTGGTGTAGGTTTGGTGGTCCGCGGGAGCAAAGTCGGTGGGCTTATTGATCGAGATGATGGTAGATGGTCTGATGCTGGTGTTAGCATAGGTCGCCATGAGATGCTATTGATCAAACCAGCGCTAGCAATTGTGAGGTCTGGCGAGCTGCTGCAGCTACCCATAATCCTGGTGGGGGCGTCGTCGTTCATGGTGCAGAATGTCGAATCGTCTATCTGCTCAGCCAAAAGGTTTCCCCTACGATCATTGGCCAGGCTTGAGTGCCATAGATCGTGGTGCGCGTTGAAGTCACCTACTACCATTCGGTTTTCACCTCTGAGTAGCGCACCTATATCAGTGTGATATCCTGCCGGGCAGCAGGTGACAGGGGGTATATAAACGTTGAATATTTCGAGCTCGACATCGCCTGACCGGACAGCTATGCCCTGACATTCTAGGATGGTGTCCCTCGGGTCGATGTCTTCTTCGATAAGCCGATACTGCACTGTGTGGTGTAAGATGAACGCTTTGCTGCTGCCCAGAGGAGCTTCTCGGAGCGTGCAGGCTCTTCGGGTGTTGGGTGCGTTGCGCGAGCGTGTAGCCGTGGAGGCTGATTGTGCCGTTTGGCTTGAGCAGCAGGGAGCCACATAGCTTGTGGTTCACTCCCGGTGAGACCTAAGATCAGAGCAGGTTCTTAGGTGACTCCATCCGTTGCATGAATTGCACCTAACCGAAGTGGAGTTCGGATGGAGTCGATTCTGGCAAACACAGCAGAAATACGTTTCTGGTCCGGGGTTGGGCTCTACGCCCGCTCGGAGAAGAAGGATGCAGAGCAATCCGGCTGCAAGGAGTTGCTCCATGAACGAACAATGATTGAGGGGTATCGCCGATCTAAGCGGGGTTAGGTCGCCGAAACAACAGCCCTTGGTCGGGTAAAACCCGAGTCATTCCGGTACGTAGAACCGGCTGTCTTGGGAATGGACGAGTGACTATGTGGGCCCCTGCTGTGCTGCCCCGTCGCATCCCTCCCCCGCGATGCCGCCAACCACCACCACAAGGCAGCACCCACTTTTGCAGCACGTACAGCAGGGGGCCGGCAGGCAACACAACTCGTTAACACCACACATCACAATCGGTCTCCCAAGGCACACAAAGGTGCTACAATTTAACTGTAACGCACTCCAGAGCAAGATCGAGGAGATAACTGTCTTTATGGGAAGGCATGGAATATTAATAGCTGCGGTCTAAGAGACGAAGTTGCACGGCAATTCCACCCTGTTGAATTGCGCCAGATACAACGTGCAACGTCGAGATCGCGAGCGAGATAATGGTGGAGGTTTAGCGTTCATCACGCACCACACCGTGCAGTATCGTCTCGTTGAAGCAGACATCGACCGCAGGGATGCTATCCTAGAATGTCAGGGTATTGCTATCCGGTCAGGCGATGTTGAGCTCGAAATATTTAACGTGTACATACCCCCTGTCACCAGCTGCCCGGCAGGATATCACCCTGAAATAGGTGCGCTACTCAGAGGTGAAAACCATATGGTAGTTGGTGACTTTAACGCGCACCACGATCTCTGGCACTCAAGCCTGTGAAATGATCGTAGGGGAATACATTTGGCTGAGCAGATAGACGCTGGTCTGATAAACAGCGTATCATGGCGACCTATGCTGACTCTAGCATCAGACCATCTGCCCATAGTAATCTCGATTGATGAACCTGCCGACTTTGCTTCCGTGGATCACCGAACTTATGTCAACTTTTCCAAAGCTGACTGGAAAGGCTTCACGGATGTTACTGAGGGCGCCTTCACTGCACTACCCATACCAACCGACATACTTGCAGGTGAACGTAAGTTCCGCAGGGTTGTTACCGCTGCTGCAGCTCGCTTCATCCCAGCAGGATGTATTAAGGATCCACGTCCGAATTTTCCTGCCGAAGCGGCTGTTCTAGCTGATGAGCGCGACAACCGTCGTCAGGCCGATCCCGTAAATCCCCGTATTAGGGATCTCAATTCGGAGATTCGGCAACTTGTGAACGTACATAAGCGGAAGAAATCGGAAGACCATCTGAAGACCTGCAACTTCGCCTCTGGTGCGAGCAAGCTTTGCTCAACCGTGAGGTCGTTGTCCAACCCGACGAAGCGCGACGACAGAGTCGCGATAGACTTTGGTGACCACGCTTCGTCGGACCCGGAAAAATGCGCGAGCTATTTTAGCCGGCAGTTCATTCTGCATCCTCCGGTGGATAAAGCCAAACGTCGAATGACCAGAAGGCTGCACAAAATGCCAAAACCTAGTGCACCTCTTGTTTTCACCAGCGGTGAGGTAAGGTAGCCATCGGGAAGGCGAAAGCCTCCAAAGCCATTGGACTAGACGGAATATGCATGTTGATGCTGAAAAATTTGAGGTCCTCAACCTGTCTCTGACCACTCTCGTCATACCAGACATCTGGAAAATGGGGAGAGTGGTCCCACTGCTCAAACCGGGGAAACCAGCCAACAAAGGAGAGCCTTATCGCCCGATAACTCCTTTCCCCGGTAGCGAAGATACTCGAGGCCCTGCTGCTCCCGTACTTCACGAACCACCTGACCCAGCGAAGCATCAACATGGGTTCCGAAAAGTGCATAGTACAACAACAGCACTTAACGCCATAAACACTCAGATAACTCGTGGCCTAAACCGAAACCGCCCCTGTGAGAGAACAATTCTAGTAGCTTTTGGACCTGTCCAAGGCGTTCGACACTGTCAGTCATTCAACGCTACTAGAAGATATAGAGGTCTCCTCACTCCCACAGGGACTCAAACAGTGGTCGGCGAATTACCTGAGTGGTCGACACTCGTCAGTAATCTTCAGAGACAAAACTAACAAGCCACGTAAAATTAAACAGAGGGTACCACAGGGTGGTGTCCTGTCCCCGCTACTGTTTAATTATTACATATCAAAGCTTCCTCAGCCACCAGAGGGTGTTAATATAGTCCCGTATGCTGACGGTTGTTCGATCATGGCGTCTGGGGATGGAATTGATGACTTGTGCTCGAAAGTAAACGGCTATCTCGCCGAAATTTCTCGCTTCATCACCGCAAGGAGCCTTGCCCTATCCCCTGTGAAATCCTCGGCAAACCCTTTTCACCACCTGGAGGAAGGAGGTCAGACTGCCACTGGGTATTCACGTCGATGGCGTAACAATAGCGACGGTGAATAACCCGAAAATCCTCGGAGTTACCTTCGACAGTCTGCTCTCCTTCTCGACGCATACAACCGCAATTGTCAACAGAGTACAGAGCCGCAACAATGTCCTCAAGTCGCTGGCCGGCAGCACTTGGGGAAAGATAAAGAAACGTTGTTGGCAACATACAAGGCAATTGGCCGCCCGGTTCTACAATACGCAGCGCCCGTATGGTCGCCGGGGACTAGCAGGACGCAGTGGATGAAGCTGCAGACCTGCCAAAACACGGCATTACGAACTGCGACAGGATGCCTCCTGATGACGCCTCAACACCACCTCCATAAGGAGACCCAGATGCTCCCTGTAAAGGAGCATAACATAATGCTCTGCAAGCAGTCAGGAGGCATCTTTACGAACTGACAGACGAAGTCCAGAATTATATCCAACAACCTCTGGACCCGTCAACTTACCCACAGGCCCTGAACGGCATTCACAGGGAATCAGTCTCAAGTTATGTAGACTCCCGCCCTGTGAATGCCGTTCCAGCACACAACCGTCGGACGTGGACGGGACAGAACTTTGTCTGCCTCGGGAGACCCGCACTACAATAGCACAACTTCGCTCTGGCTATTGCATCAGGCTCAACAGCTACCTGAGCAGAATCAACGAGGATGTGCCCAACCAATGCCCGGCATGTGGAGAGTCGCCACATGACTCCCGGCGCCTCTTCACATGCCCTGAGAATCCCACTCAGCTAACGCCCCTGTCCCTATGGACAGCCCCTCTGGAAGTAGCCCCGAACGGGGCTTAGTAGCCGCTACAACAACAACAAGAAATATACTTTGGTTCCTTTTCTTTGGCAACACAGAAATGAGAATTTTACGTACTGAGGGTTATAATCCCTAAGCGCGGCCGAAGGCCGCCTACGCAGAAA
>NW_023459151.1:8427-10975 GCF_013731165.1 Rhagoletis pomonella | reverse complement strand
CGAAGGCCGCCTACGCAGAAAGGTGTTCTCTGCAAAAGGTGTTCTGCTCCTTTTCTTTGGCAACACAGAAAGGAGAATTCGGGAAATCTTTAGCTATTTGTACAACGATTTTGGGGGGGGGGGCGGATTGGGAGGAGGCGTGGCTCCCCAAACCCTCCCTAAACGAAAGAGGATGGACGCCGCTTTATGAAAGTAGAATTCTCCTTTCTGTTTTGCCGAAGAAAAGGGGCTGAACAACTTTTGCAGAAAACCACTTTCTGCGTAGGCGGCCTTCGGCCGCGCTTAGGGATTATAACCCTCACTAAGTAGAATTCACCTTTCTGTTTTGCTAAAGAGGAAGGCTGAACACCTTTTGAAAAGATATTTTGTGGATATTTTTTTTTTGACAGCTCAGCTCGGAAACTTGCAAAAAATACCATATTTACAACCGACATTATTAATAAATAAGTGCACAGATATAGTAAATTTTATTTTTGTAATAAAGCGTGAACTGTTGTCTACAAGTGTGCGTAAAAGGTTTTTGATTCGATTCACGCATTTGGGCACAGCAACCCAAAATCGTTGTACAAATTCATAAAGAGTACCCGAGAATTCTACGTTGTAAGGGTTATAATCCCTAAGCGCGGCCGAAGGCCGCCTACGCCGAAACGTGTTGGATGCACAATAACTTATTTAATAGAGTGGTAGCAGCAATTTAGTTCCATTTTTTTTTTTTTTAATAGAGTGGCAACACTAGTTTTCCTCCACGTTATTTATATTATCTACGCAAGATTGTTGTGCAGATTTTCACCATCGGAATATTGCTATTAAATACAGAATTTCGCGAAAGTGTACACTTAAAACATCACAAATGTATAAAAAGTAACGAATATGTGTTCAGTTGAGTTCATTTACTCCATTTATTTGCGTCAAATTCATCAAAACATAGTGCGAAAAGTGTAAGTGTTTTTTGCGAATAACTCTTTAATGAATTATAAATGTGAATTTCCGGTCTTGGATTATTGTTGTGCGCATTAAAACGCGTCGTTTGATACCCCTTTTGAATTTTTTCATCAATTTTGGCCTCCTTTCGCTAAAGTGCACTTTTACCGTTTTTAGTAACAAAATAATCTATCTTAGGTTGATAAAACTATGGCTGCGTTTCTTTATACATTCCGGATAATCCCATTTCACAGCCGGAATAAACAGAATGCGTTTGAAATATACGTCAACATATCATCAGGAACGTTCTAAAGAATAAATAAACAAAAAAGTTTATTCCAAACATTCAGAATGAATAAAGAAATGCAGCCTATGTGTTTCTTTAATAATTAATAGTGTTTAAAAAGTGAGAACAGGCGATTTTGTGAATTTTTGTCGGGGTAATTGCCCATGCAAAACCACGAAATTTAATTAAAGTTTTTTGTTTATAACTTTTAAATGGTTTATAATATTAGCACTCCCCCTCCGGATTGTTAATAGGGGGACCGAAACGCGTCCCGACTTTTCCGGACCTTTTTTAGCGGTTGTTACCCTATACTAGAGAATTACCGCGCCCACTTATAGTTTTGGGTTGGCTTTCCTTTATGGTCGTTCGTTAAGGGGGCGGTGGGCGAAAGGTAAATGGGCGTCGCACCTCTAACCCACCTTTTTAGAGAGGGAATGAACCGCCATTGACAAAAATGCAACCCCTGACCTCCTAGGTCCCCTATGGTTCCCTGGGGAACCCTTAGAAAAATTGCCAAATATCAATTTTCATTTGGGTTTGTTCGCTTGAAAAATGTTAAATATTCATTTGCACAATACATTTTTATATACACATTTTTATAAAACACCCAGTAACCAAAATAGACATCACTGGCGCGGCAGCCCTAGGTTTACCACACAGAAGGGAAATTCTAGTTACCTTATCCTTTCCCAAGGTTACATCACTGCGACGGTAGCCCCAGTTAGGTCACACAGAAAGGAGAATTCTACGTAGTAAGGGTTATAATCCCTAAGAGCGGCCGAAGGCCGCCTACGCAGAAAAGAATTCTACGCAAAAATACTGTGGACGCAAGTAAAAATTGCGATTTTTGGCCATTTTTCTAAGGGGTCCGTAGGGAACCATAGGGGGCATAGGTGGTCGGGGTTGCATTTTTGTCAATGGCGGTTCATGCCCTCTCCAAAAAGGTCGGTTGGAGGTGCCACGCCCACTTACAACGATAACGAACGAACGGCCATAACGGAAAGTTTCCCCATAGTTTTTAAGTAATTTGTTGTTTGTTAAAGTTTGGTTTAAAGTGGGGTTTAGTAGCGCTCACAACTATTTCGGGCTATTCCGTCGCAAGGGGTGGCCCGTACCAAAAAAATTCCACAAACTTGTAGTCAAGGGTCTACGCATTATTTTAACACTCACTTTTGTAAATTTTGGTTACTAATTTATTTAAAAATTGGGTTTGAAATATGCCCTTTTTTGTAAAATTTGGAAATTAGCGTACATTTATCACTCCTATTCTCCTTCAAGCAGCCACTTCACCAATACATTTTTGTATTCCTCTTCATTTTACACTTCACTCGATTAGTTATA
>NW_023459151.1:6629-8327 GCF_013731165.1 Rhagoletis pomonella | reverse complement strand
CCCTTCTGTGTGGTAAACCTAGGGCTGCCGCGCCAGTGATGTCTATTTTGGTTACTGGGTGTTTTATAAAAATGTGTATATAAAAATGTATTGTGCAAATGAATATTTAACATTTTTCAAGCGAACAAACCCAAATGAAAGTTGATATTTGGCAATTTTTCTAAGGGTTCCCCAGGGAACCATGGGGGACCTAGGAGGTCAGGGGTTGCATTTTTGTCAATGGCGGTTCATTCCCTCTCTAAAAAGGTGGGTTAGAGGTGCGACGCCCATTTACCTTTCGCCCACCGCCCCCTTAACGAACGACCATAAAGGAAAGCCAACCCAAAACTATAAGTGGGCGCGGTAATTCTCTAGTATAGGGTAACAACCGCTAAAAAAGGTCCGGAAAAGTCGGGACGCGTTTCGGTCCCCCTATTAACAATCCGGAGGGGGAGTGCTAATATTATAAACCATTTAAAAGTTATAAACAAAAAACTTTAATTAAATTTCGTGGTTTTGCATGGGCAATTACCCCGACAAAAATTCACAAAATCACCAGTTCTCACTTTTTAAACACTATTAATTATTAAAGAAACACATAGGCTGCATTTCTTTATTCATTCTGAATGTTTGGAATAAACTTTTTTGTTTATTTATTCTTTAGAACGTTCCTGATGATATGTTGACGTATATTTCAAACGCATTCTGTTTATTCCGGCTGTGAAATGGGATTATCCGGAATGTATAAAGAAACGCAGCCATAGTTTTATCAACCTAAGATAGATTATTTTGTTGCTAAAAACGGTAAAAGTGCACTTTAGCGAAAGGAGGCCAAAATTGATGAAAAAATTCAAAAGGGGTATCAAACGACGCGTTTTAATGCGCACAACAATAATCCAAGACCGGAAATTCACATTTATAATTCATTAAAGAGTTATTCGCAAAAAACACTTACACTTTTCGCACTATGTTTTGATGAATTTGACGCAAATAAATGGAGTAAATGAACTCAACTGAACACATATTCGTTACTTTTTATACATTTGTGATGTTTTAAGTGTACACTTTCGCGAAATTCTGTATTTAATAGCAATATTCTACTTTCATAAAGGGGCGTCCATCCTCTTTCGTTTAGGGAGGGTTTGGGGAGCCACGCCTCCTCCCAATCCGCCCCCCCCCCCAAAATCGTTGTACAAATAGCTAAAGATTTCCCGAATTCTCCTTTCTGTGTTGCCAAAGAAAAGGAGCAGAACACCTTTTGCAGAGAACACCTTTCTGCGTAGGCGGCCTTCGGCCGCGCTTAGGGATTATAACCCTCACAACGTAGAATTCTCCTTTCTGTGTTGCCAAAGAAAAGGGGCGGAACACCTTTTGCAGAGAACACCTTTCTGCGTAGGCGGCCTTCGGCCGCGCTTAGGGATTATAACCCTCAGTACGTAGAATTCTCATTTCTGTGTTGCCAAAGAAAAGGAACAAAAGTATATTTCTTGTTGTTGTTGTAGCGGCTACAAGCCCCGTTCGGGGCTACTTCCAGAGGGGCTGTCCATAGGGACAGGGGCGTTAGCTGAGTGGGATTCTCGACTCTCCACATGCCGGGCATTGGTTGGGCACATCCTCGTTGATTCTGCTCAGGTAGCTGTTGAGCCTGATGCAATAGCCAGAGCGAAGTTGGGCTATTGTAGTGCGGGTCTCCCGAGGCAGACAAAGTTCTGTCCCGTC
>NW_023459151.1:5017-6529 GCF_013731165.1 Rhagoletis pomonella | reverse complement strand
TTTTTGGCGACGAGGACCTATGGCGCTTAATGAGAGCACAATGGCGAACCTTAACCAGACACACACGCAATCGTTCGGAAAATTGACACCATTCCTACCAACGATGTCATGGAATAATTACAAGGAGCGGATGGAGTTTTACTTCGAAGCAAATGGCATCACAAGCGACACAACAATGAGAGCGATATTTTTGTCAAGTGTTGGGGAAGACACCTATGAAATAATTCGTTCATTGTTGACGCCACTAGTGCCTAAAGATGTAACTTTTCATGAAATCGTGGAGAAGCTAGACACGCATTTTCAACCAAAACCGAACAAAATTGTGCAAAGATTTAATAAATAAATAAATAAATAAATAGCATATTTTGTTAAATATCTACGAAAATTATCCGAGCATTGTGATTTTAAAGAACTCGAGAACATGCTACGTGACCAAATCGTATGTGGAGTCGTAGATGAAGCATTACAAAAACGGCTTTTCAGTGAGCCAAAATTGCATTTCAAGCGCGCTTATGAAATCGCATGTGCACACGAAGCGGCCTTCCGAAATCTAAGAGATGTTCGGGGCAATAACAATGAAGTACTGGCCATGTCGTCTAAAAACCAACATAAAAAGATGGAGAACGTGAGCTGTTTTCGATGCGGTGGCAACCATGTGGCCAATCAATGTTTTTCAAGGAAAAGAAGTGCGACTTTTGTCATATAAAGGGCCACTCCATTAAAGCTTGCTTTAAGAAAAGAGCGAATGATCGGAAACTAGCGGCAGTACATACCGTAGAAGAATCCAGAGACCACAGTGAGCTTTTGCCAGCCGTAAGTGATTATTTTTATGAACTAAATACTATTAATGCCGGCGCTACTCAAAAAATTTTGGTGAGAATATACCTCAACGGTACGCTGGAATAAATTTCGGTGATTGGTGAGAAGTGGTTACGCTCTGTTTGCTGATTGGCGAGCACAGGGTTGCTTCTTAAGAAATGCCTTTTTCCATTTCATACAATTTCGCACACAATGGCAGCACTGAAGTAAAAATGCAGCTAAAAATGCATCAAAATTGAAGTCGGAAAATGAAAAATGGAAGAACAACTTAATATTTTTTCTTTCTTTAATATTTAATATTTATAATAATATTTTTTTTAATATCTCCTTTATAATAATAATAAGAAAAAAAATTTACTATTCCAATATTTAATACTAATACTTTTTCGCAAAATAGCGTATTGCCACCCTGAAAAATTGGCGTGCTGGCTGTTCGGTTCACCCAGCAAATCGTGCTGGCTGTTCGATTTCGAAAACTCTCTCACTCCGTGCTGTGTACAACAACAATTGCACGGTGATTGCCAATCGAAATTGGTGGCGTAACCACGGCCTTAGTAAATACCTGGAAACCAAAAGTGAAAAGTGAACCGGTGCGGAAAAAAAATGAAACTCATGATAAGGCTGATTACACTTAGAGGCTGCCAAATTTTACCTAGCACATGAGCTAGATAAAATTCTGATGTTCGCATTCAC
>NW_023459151.1:4768-5007 GCF_013731165.1 Rhagoletis pomonella | reverse complement strand
CCCGGGTCAGCACAAGCGACCGCCCGAGGAGCGGCGGCAACAACAACAAGATCAACAGCCGGGGTGAGCACCCGGGCAACTCAGCGAACCACCTAAGCGGCACCTCAGCAACCGCCTAAGGAGCGGCACCAGCAACAGCAAAAGCGGCAACCAGCAACCGGGGTGCTGCACCCGGATCAACACAGCGGGCGCCCAAGGCGCGGCAACAACAACCACAACATCAACAACCGGGGTAAGCA
>NW_023459151.1:0-4668 GCF_013731165.1 Rhagoletis pomonella | reverse complement strand
GACAAAGTTCTGTCCCGTCCACGTCCGACGGTTGTGTGCTGGAACGGCATTCACAGGGCGGGAGTCTACATAACTTGAGACTGATTCCCTGTGAATGCCGTTCAGGGCCTGTGGGTAAGTTGACGGGTCCAGAGGTTGTTGGATATAATTCTGGACTTCGTCTGTCAGTTCGTAAAGATGCCTCCTGACGTGCCGTGGCGAGGGCTCTTCCGCGAGCAGTTGCCCACTGGGATGGCCAGGTCTGTGGCTCCCAGCGAGGAACTGCTTGCAGAGCATTATGTTATGCTCCTTTACAGGGAGCATCTGGGCCTCCTTATGGAGGTGGTGTTGAGGCGTCATCAGGAGGCATCCTGTCGCAGTTCGTAATGCCGTGTTTTGGCAGGTCTGCAGCTTCATCCACTGCGTCCTGCTAGTCCCCGGCGACCATACGGGCGCTGCGTATTGTAGAACCGGGCGGCCAATTGCCTTGTATGTTGCCAACAACGTTTCTTTATCTTTCCCCAAGTGCTGCCGGCCAGCGACTTGAGGACATTGTTGCGGCTCTGTACTCTGTTGACAATTGCGGTTGTATGCGTCGAGAAGGAGAGCAGACTGTCGAAGGTAACTCCGAGGATTTTCGGGTTATTCACCGTCGCTATTGTTACGCCATCGACGTGAATACCCAGTGGCAGTCTGACCTCCTTCCTCCAGGTGGTGAAAAGGGTTGCCGAGGATTTCACAGGGGATAGGGCAAGGCTCCTTGCAGTGATGAAGCGAGAAATTTCGGCGAGATAGCCGTTTACTTTCGAGCACAAGTCATCAATTCCATCCCCAGACGCCATGATCGAACAACCGTCAGCATACGAGACTATATTAACACCCTTTGGTGGCTGAGGAAGCTTTGATATGTAATAATTAAACAGTAGCGGGGACAGGACACCACCCTGTGGTACCCTCTGTTTAATTTTACGTGGCTTGTTAGTTTTGTCTCTGAAGATTACTGACGAGTGTCGACCACTCAGGTAATTCGCCGACCACTGTTTGAGTCCCTGTGGGAGTGAGGAGACCTCTATATCTTCTAGTAGCGTTGAATGACTGACAGTGTCGAACGCCTTGGACAGGTCCAAAAGCTACTAGAATTGTTCTCTCACAGGGGCGGTTTCGGTTTAGGCCACGAGTTATCTGAGTGTTTATGGCGTTAAGTGCTGTTGTTGTACTATGCACTTTTCGGAACCCATGTTGATGCTTCGCTGGGTCAGGTGGTTCGTGAAGTACGGGAGCAGCAGGGCCTCGAGTATCTTCGCTACCGGGGAAAGGAGTTATCGGGCGATAAGGCTCTCCTTTGTTGGCTGGTTTCCCCGGTTTGAGCAGTGGGACCACTCTCCCCATTTTCCAGATGTCTGGTATGACGAGAGTGGTCATAGACAGGTTGAGGACCTCAAATTTTTCAGCATCAACATGCATATTCCGTCTGGTCCAATGGCTTTGGAGGCTTTCGCCTTCCCGATGGCTACCCTTACCTCACCGCTGGTGAAAACAAGAGGTGCACTAGGTTTTGGCATTTTGTGCAGCCTTCTGGTCATTCGACGTTTGGCTTTATCCACCGGAGGATGCAGAATTAACTGCCGGCTAAAATAGCCGCATTTTTCCGGGTCCGACGAAGTGTGGTCACCAAAGTCTATCGCGACTCTGTCGTCGCGCTTCGTCGGGTTGGACAACGACCTCACGGTTGAGCAAAGCTTGCTCGCACCAGAGGCGAAGTTGCAGGTCTTCAGATGGTCTTCCGATTTCTTCCGCTTATGTACGTTCACAAGTTGCCGAATCTCCGAATTGAGATCCCTAATACGGGGATTTACGGGATCGGCCTGACGACGGTTGTCGCGCTCATCAGCTAGAACAGCCGCTTCGGCAGGAAAATTCGGACGTGGATCCTTAATACATCCTGCTGGGATGAAGCGAGCTGCAGCAGCGGTGACAACCCTGCGGAACTTACGTTCACCTGCAAGTATGTCGGTTGGTATGGGTAGTGCAGTGAAGGCGCCCTCAGTAACATCCGTGAAGCCTTTCCAGTCAGCTTTGGAAAAGTTGACATAAGTTCGGTGATCCACGGAAGCAAAGTCGGCAAGTTTATCAATCGAGATTACTATGGGCAGATGGTCTGATGCTAGAGTCAGCATAGGTCGCCATGATACGCTGTTTATCAGACCAGCGCTGACAATGGTTACATGTGGCGAGCTGCAGCAGCTGCCCATAATTCTTTGTGCAGAATTTCGAATCCGTCTATCTGCTCAGCCAAATGTATTCCCCTACGATCATTTCACAGGCTTGAGTGCCAGAGATCGTGGTGCGCGTTAAAGTCACCAACTACCATATGGTTTTCACCTCTGAGTAGCGCACCTATTTCAGGGTGATATCCTGCCGGGCAGCTGGTGACAGGGGGTATGTACACGTTAAATATTTCGAGCTCAACATCGCCTGACCGGATAGCAATACCCTGACATTCTAGGATAGCATCCCTGCGGTCGATGTCTGCTTCAACGAGACGATACTGCACGGTGTGGTGCGTGATGAACGCTAAACCTCCACCATTATCTCGCTCGCGATCTCGACGTTGCACGTTGTATCTGGCGCAATTCAACAGGGTTGAATTGCCGTGCAACTTCGTCTCTTAGACCGCAGCTATTAATATTCCATGCCTTCCCATAAAGACAGTTATCTCCTCGATCTTGCTCTGGAGTCCGTTACAGTTAAATTGTAGCACCTTTGTGTGCCTTGGGAGACCGATTGTGATGTGTGGTGTTAACGAGTTGTGTTGCCTGCCGGCCCCCTGCTGTACGTGCTGCAAAAGTGGGTGCTGCCTTGTGGTGGTGGTTGGCGGCGTCGCGGGGGAGGGATGCGACGGGGCAGCACAGCAGGGGCCCACATAGTCACTCGTCCATTCCCAAGACAGCCGGTTCTACGTACCGGAATGACTCGGGTTTTACCCGACCAAGGGCTGTTGTTTCGGCGACCTAACCCCGCTTAGATCGGCGATACCCCTCAATCATTGTTCGTTCATGGAGCAACTCCTTGCAGCCGGATTGCTCTGCATCCTTCTTCTCCGAGCGGGCGTAGAGCCCAACCCCGGACCAGAAACGTATTTCTGCTGTGTTTGCCAGAATCGACTCCATCCGAACTCCACTTCGGTTAGGTGCAATTCATGCAACGGATGGAGTCACCTAAGAACCTGCTCTGATCTTAGGTCTCACCGGGAGTGAACCACAAGCTATGTGGCTCCCTGCTGCTCAAGCCAAACGGCACAATCAGCCTCCACGGCTACCCGCTCGCGCAACGCACCCAACACCCGAAGAGCCTGCACGCTCCGAGAAGCTCCTCTGGGCAGCAGCAAAGCGTTCATCTTACACCACACAGTGCAGTATCGGCTTATCGAAGAAGACATCGACCCGAGGGACACCATCCTAGAATGTCAGGGCATAGCTGTCCGGTCAGGCGATGTCGAGCTCGAAATATTCAACGTTTATATACCCCCTGTCACCTGCTGCCCGGCAGGATATCACACTGATATAGGTGCGCTACTCAGAGGTGAAAACCGAATGGTAGTAGGTGACTTCAACGCGCACCACGATCTATGGCACTCAAGCCTGGCCAATGATCGTAGGGGAAACCTTTTGGCTGAGCAGATAGACGATTCGACATTCTGCGCCATGAACGACGACGCCCCCACCAGGATTATGGGTAGCTGCAGCAGCTCGCCAGACCTCACAATTGCTAGCGCTGGTTTGATCAATAGCATCTCATGGCGACCTATGCTAACACCAGCATCAGACCATCTACCCATCATCTCGATCAATAAGCCCACCGACTTTGCTCCCGCGGACCACCAAACCTACACCAACTTCAACAAAGCGGATTGGGACGGCTTCGCGGAAGTCACCGAGAGCAGCTTCGCCGCCCTTCCCACACCTACAAACATACACACTGGCGAACGCCAGTTCCGCAGGGTAGTCACTGCCGCAGCGGCTCGCTTCATACCGTCCGGACGTATCGCGGAAGTCCGCCCAAATTTCCCGGTTGAAGCAGCTGTGCTAGCAAATGAGCGTGACCACCTACGCCAGGGCGACCCCGGGGACCCTCGCTTGAGAGACCTTAATTTGGAGATTCGGCAACTGGTAAATCAACATAAGCGGAAAAAGTGGGAAGAGCACTTGAAGGCCTGTAACTTCACCTCTGGTGTGAGTAAGCTCTGGTCAACCGTGAGGTCCCTGTCCAACCCGTCGAAGCGTGATGACAGAGTGGAAATCTCATTCGAAGGTCACGCTTCGTCGGACCCGAAGAAATGCGCGAACTATTTTAGTCGGCAATTCACACTGCATCCTTCGGTAGACAAGGCCAAACGTCGAGTGACCAGGAGGCTGCACAAACTGCCCAAAAACAGTGCACCACTGGTTTTCACCAGCGGTGCAGTGAAGGGAGCCATCGGGAAGGCGAAAGCCTCCAAAGCCATTGGACCCGACGGAATCTGTATGCTGATGTTGAAACATTTGGGGCCTGTGGGAGTAGCATACCTCACGGAGGTCCTCAATTTGTCTATGACCACTCTCATCATTCCTGATGTGTGGAAATCAGGGAGAGTGGTCCCACTGCTGAAACCGGGGAAGCCCGCCAACAGAGGAGACTCTTATCGCCCGA
>NW_023459150.1:66716-72958 GCF_013731165.1 Rhagoletis pomonella | reverse complement strand
GAAGTATTTTAAATTTGTTATGGAGATTTATTTCATAAGTGCCGTACTGATAGCAAAAATTTCTTTTAATGGAAAAGGGAGAGCCGGGTTCGGCCTTATAATCTAAAGCTCTCTTGAGGCATTTGCTACAGTAATGAGAAGTGGTATTTTATCAAGGCCAGGTTACTAAATTTGAGTTGGAAATATTAGAACCCGCCGTGGCACCTCCAAGAAGGTTACATGTTTACGCGTCGTATACCTGGAACCATTTTAAGGTAAACTTAGTTTTAAATGGCCTAAATACCTTAACTCGCTTAAAAAATAACGAGCTATAACGAAATGGGCACAGAAATAAAATTTAACATCATTAAATTATTTTTCATATTTGTATAAAAGCGCGGGGTGAAACCCGCGGGTATAAGCTAGTATGTACATATTTATGTACAACTGTAGCTAATATTGAACGCGTCTTCCCAGGTAGGTTAAGTGCGGGTGATAAAAACATAACTACAATTAAAACGTTGAAAATGTTACAATTTCGGCATATGACTGAAAAAAACTCTAAAATACACACAAATTGTGGTTTCCAAGACATGTACGAAGTGATTAGCACAACTGCATCCTTCATCTTGTCAACTCGCGGGAAATTCCCCGATTCGCAGGGAATTTCGCTTTAAGTGGTAATCGGGGAATGGGAATTTTTTTTGGTGGAACTGGGTATGTTATTTTTATATATTAAAGTAACCAAATTAGACGAGTATGTTAATTTTTAACGATTTGACCCTTTTTGGAGCGACATTTTTTCAATTTGAATCGTAATATCTCCACAACAAGAGTTTTGCCAGATATAAGCTATATACCAGATGAAAGCTAAGATTTCGGGCTAGATTTGTGGAAACTAAGAATAAAATCGACTGACCAGTTTTTGAGAAAATTCTCGAAATCTATATTTTCAGCAGCCCGATTTCTAGTTTTCAGGCGATAACGTTATGACATATTTATGTTTCATAAACACAAAAGATAGCGTTAGATAGCTTGTACCCTTCTACTGATATCCACATCAGTGACATGAACTGAGTAGTGCGGCCTCAGTGGTAGTTTAAAAAATTGCATTTTTTCGAATTTCAGGCAGCAGCCACGCCCACAAAGGCGTACGAATCTAAACATCCTGGAGCAAACCCTTCTTAGTTTTTTCTGTACTTTGATTCCTGAAAGTTTGAAAAAAAATTAAATGATGGTACGTACAGACGCCACATACATACCATAGCATCTCGTAGTGGAGACACGAACCAAAACACATTTACCTCTATATCTTTCCAACTAGTGGCCGGAACTTAATATGTAAGGTATCGTTTGAAAGGTATTGGCCTACAGAATAACACTAAATATGTTGGGTGTGCCCACATGCCCCCTTAAACCGGCAAAAGCAAAAAAACATTTTTTGTTTCGCAACACTTTAGCCAAATTTTTAAGAATCCGGTGAATCGCTTATGAAGCTTGAATAGATTTTCTGGACACACTCTGCAAGACCTTTCCAAAGATATCGCAAACATGTCGATTGGACGTCTGGATAAAAACTTCCAAATCTCGTTTATATATCAGCGAGTCATTTCAGCATGCTACTGTGGCTGCACAGTATATAGTATCTTATCTTTAATTTTAAAATCTTGCAAAAGAGCGGTTCCCAATGCTGATGCTACTCTGTCAGGCACACCAAATCTGTCACATACCAAGGCAAAGTTAAAACAATCGTATCTCTCTGTGTATTTTGAACTTGTGCTTCTATCCATATCTTCTTGAACCGGTGGCGGTGCGTATGTTGAATCATCGGGATCTTGGTATGTTGGCATTGATGACATAGACGTTGCTCCTTGCTCTTCAGTTTCCATCACAAATGCATCCATTGTTAGTCTTCTCTGATTATGTTGATCGTGCATGAACTCTTTGAGGCGTTCGGGAACCCAGCCGCATGCACATGGAGCTGCCTTCAAATCACATTTACATGTTCCAATGTAAAAAATTGTTTCCAGAGATTTTACATACTCTGTAAATTGTTGGGTGTTGTTTCTTCTCTTGATTTGCTCTTGATACTTGTCAAGCAATTTATTCAATTTATTAAATACACTTTTTTTCAGCATTATTTCCATACCAAGTTTTTCCCAAATTCCAATCAACTTATCTTGTACTTGAATAGTGAATGATTTATGGGATACCTTTTTTTGTTCTGTTTTAGCACGTTCGCTTAAGTAAAAATAATATCTCAAGATATCCAGATGGGTTGGTAAATTAAGATCAGTTAAATCAGTAGACACACCAAAAACAGTAACATCATGCTTGGGTATATGACTCATTGGGTTTTCGATAGTTGTTGATGTAGTTGCTTCATCTTGCGGTGTAGAGGATGGTGGATTCATTGTAAACTTTTTGATTTGGAATGGTCACTTCACTTATTATTTTTTTTGAAATATTTTTTTATCTGAAATTAGCACTTCACACTTTGAGTTCTTCACAACGACTTAATGCATTCACAAAAACTGTTGCGTTATATATGGTCTACGAGACGAGGTAATAAGAATGAAATGGTAATTTCAATTCTACCTGCTGTGTCTTGTGGTGGCTTAAAAAAAACAACACAAGCAATTTTACGATCTGCAATTGTGTCACAGTGATACCTCCATTGTTTAAAAGGGTTGCGGTGCATTCCAGTGATACCTTAATTGTTAAAATGGTTGCAAAAAACGCGCATTTCTTAAGAAGGTGCCTTAAAATACCCACAAAAAGGGTTGTAAAAACAACCTTCATTTCTTAAGTAGGTGCTATAAAAAAACTACACAAGTAAGTTTACGACATGCAGCTGTGTCTTAAAAAACGCACACAAGCAATTTTCCGATTTGCAATTGTGTCACAGTGATACCTTCATTTTTTAAAACGGTTGAATAAAAAACCCACACAACTATGTTTACGACATGAAAATGCATCACAGTGATGCCATGGTTTTAAAAGGGTTGTAAAAACGCTAATTTCTAATAATTTTTTTAATTTCTTTTCTATTACTAAGTTAAATTAAGTTAATTTCGCTGATTTTTTCATGTAAAGTGCAAAACCGGCGATTTTTTGAAATGTTTGTATGGTGAACCCCCAGGGGGGTTCCAGGGGGTGTGCCACTGGCATCGGTGGGTCGGGCCTCCAAAGTTAGTGGGGGTCGGTCATACATTTGGACTCGATTGGAGCACTCTAAATGGGTCAAAGTGGGATTTTTCAAAATTTGCCCCTACCCAAAAGTTCGACCCAAATTGGGGGACATCAGAATTCGTTTTAGAGGTATGGTTCCTTCGGCAAAGTTTCTTATTTTGATCCCTAGAATATGATTTTCACAGAGCAATGGGCGATTTTTTTGCCTCCCCACAAATCGACCCGGCCTAGTATATACAGTAATCAACCTTTTAGCAGTTTTTCACCAATTGGTCCCCGAGGAGTACTTTTGGGTTGTGTGCAGCATTTTTGTTTTGCGCGCACGGCAACACTTACTGTGGGGAATTTCGCCTCATGATTAGAAAAAGTTCATTTCGAGGATAAAATATACATAATAATGTGTTATTTATGAACAAAATGTAGGTTAAGTATAATATTCATCTTTAATGTATGCTGACATTCATGCTTATTGAAGAATAATATCAATAGTTAAGTACATAATTAACGCTTGTGTTTTATAAACTGGAAAACTCAAATCGTAATTATAGCACTGAATGCAGTTTTCTTAAATGTAAGTTGAAAATTAAAAAAAAGGTCCATTGTAAGATTATATTTTTATGAAAAACGTAAATTTTGTGAATTTATCAAGCAAAATTCTAAATTTCCTAATATATTTAAGTCTTTATTAAAAAACAAATATACAGACTCCAATGCCCGCTAGCGCATTCGCCCATAGTCCATTAAGCACACCCAAGTTTGAGTGATCTACAAGTTACTAGCGTTTTCAGCATTTAACAGTTCATTATCATGTACGATGTAATATAACAAGTTATACACCGAACTATGATAATCTGTACTAGAATCTATAATAATAGACAATAATTTGCAATGTTTTTACACATGTGCAATTAGTTTCGGTCAATATTACACAGTCATGACTTGTGCCACTCTGTCATAGTACGGTTGTTACTCCCTTTTATACCACAGTAATTTTGTATACAACTCTGAATCAACAAAATTCATGCTCCTTCTCATTATCAACCCTGATCAGATTTTATCCCCGAGGAGTACTCAAAAAGGTTTATTACTGTATATACCGTGTGTGGCTGCTTTGGTCACTCGAGCGCACTGCCGTGCGCTGTGATAAGTTCGGGCGAAACCGAACTTTATATACTCGGCGCAGGTATCAAATATCGTCGTTTAAACTTTCCCTAAACTACATTTGCATGATAAACAAGGGTGTTTTCCCCTATTTCAAACGTTTTCGCTAATATGCTGAGTTAGTCTTAGTGATATCATTGAACATAGTTTGGTAGAAATCGATAAAGTGGTTACCGAGATACACCTTTGTAGTAATAAAGTGGGCGCTGCCGCACCCAATTCCGTTATATGGCAAGTGGGCGTATTTACAGTCGGATTCCGCCCAAATTTCGTCGAGATAGCTCAATTTTTGCTCGAGTTATCGCGCACACGGACGGACAGACGGACGGCAGACAGGCATGGGTTAGTCGATTTCTATATTAATTCTAAGCATTTATGTATACATTTGCCTATATCTATCTCGATTCGTTTTGGCTGTTACAAATATCCGTTATGTGAACAAATTTATCAACGTCAAGCTGTGAAGCTGTGTTTTTCTGTGATCTGTTTAAATTTTGTGTTTAATAAAGCTGTTTACGCTTATTAAAGTAAAAAATTAAAAAAAAGTGTTAATAAACTTCTGGTGCACAATTTAAAGATAAGTAAGACATCAAAATTTCCCGTAAATTTGATTAATTTAACTTGATATTCTTAATTGCATGTGCCGAGTATTTTGTTTCATATAATATATTGTTGTTGTACAATTGTTTTTGTTTGTGCACATTGATTTTGCTCTTTTTGTCTTTTTGTCATTTCTGCTGTTTCATCTTTGTCACAGCTGTTTGCGTTGTGTTTATTAGGTGTCAAATATACAGTGCATTTAAAACTGTTCGCTGCATAGCTTTCCAACTGATATTTACCAGCTGATTGGTTCACTGATTAATACATCGTTTTCAAAACCGTTTTTGCTTTTTTGCTTCTAAAACCTAAAAATAAATATAATTTTAAACATTTCGTGTATTTACACCAATTGCCACGTTAAAAGCGACTCCTATGTGTCATGCTGGCTCTGCGATGGGATTGCCCATATAAAATGTGATGGTTTGAGCGGTAGAATATTAGACGCTGTTAACGAGGGTAAGGGTCTTCGTTGGTCTTGTCAAAAATGTAGATCAACCGAAGTTGATTTATTTAAATTCTTCAGGCAGTCCAGAAATGGTTTTTCTGAGATCGGGAAGGATCTGTCGGCGCTTGTTGAGAAATTTAAGCATTACGAAAAAATGTTTAGGTCTTTCACTTGTCTCGACAACCCTCCACACTCTGAGGATAGCCGAGAAAATAAAGGTGGGCATGTTATTAGTCCACCTAAAAAGACAGCCACGGATTCTAGTAAAAAAATCCTCCATCCCAGTCCTTAGAACTTATTAATTTATCTTCTCCATGCCCTCAGGCATTGGAGCCTCCGATTTCTAAAGCCATATCCACTAGGTCTACTTCTAAAAATAGTCAAACCGTTGATTTAATAGTGTTGCCATCAACATCTCAAGCTCCACTGTCTAACTTAGTTCCTCCGAATAATTCGGAGCCCCGCACATCAGACATCATTACTAAAAAGTTGGTTGTAATTCCTCCGAGAAGATCAATCTTTGTCTCTAGATTTGCCAAAGATACTTCTTCGGATGATATAAAGTCATACATATCGACTAAAATTAGAACTAAAGATGTATTTATTCGTAAATTTAATTTTAAATACGATCGCGATATTTCATCTTTTAAAATTGATGTAGCTTCCGAAGATTTTGATTCACTACTAAATAGTTCATTTTGGCCGACCGGGGCGTTTGTTCGCGAGTTTGAGTATAAACCTAATAAAAGTAATAATAACGTAGCTAAAATTTCTAATCTTAATTCGGATTCAAAAAACTAACTCGCAAGTCTAATTTAAGTATTTACTATCAAAACGTTAGAGGTTTGAATACCAAATTAACTGA
>NW_023459150.1:65217-66616 GCF_013731165.1 Rhagoletis pomonella | reverse complement strand
TTCATCTTCATCTTCATCTTCATCTTCGTCTTAATCTTCATCTTCATTTTCATCTTCTTCTTCGCCTTTTTATTTATCCTTAACTTTGTCCTGATCTTCATCTTTATCATTGGCTTGATCCTTCAATATAGTAGGTTTTGAGTGTCTGTGATTTTGTCGTTGCCTTTGGCTTTGTCTCTGCCCTTGTATCTTACTCTTTCTATTTTAATCCCACTCCACAGTGGCGTTAAAACTTCAGTGCAGCCGATCACTGTCTATTCACGCATACGCTTAATCCGTGAGATTAAGAAGTGAATAACTCAGTGTGAGAGCAGGACCAGGATGAATGTATTTGTATAAAAATTTATTAAGGCAAAAATGTTTTGGGTAGCCGTCGGAGCCAATGATAACCATCAGTTACCACCTCTGCATGGTTGTAAGCCATGCAGAGTCTTTACGGCTTGTAGCGCTGTGGCTTTGCCGCTTAAACCCTGTAAGAGTTTTTGGGGGTGTGCGTCAAGCGGAGTGTTGAGCACCGGTTATTTATTTACGTTCAAAAATTGGGTAGGCGCGGTGGCCAATGGTAGCTCTTGTACCACCTCTGTATGCTGAAAGTATACAGAGCCCCAACAGCTTGTAGCGGCTTTGGCTTTTGCTGTTTAAAACCACTCCGGAGGAGTGGTGATGCATCAAGCGGAATTGTTGAGCATGTGGGTTGATGCGTCAAGCAAGTTGAGCATCGGCTATGTATTTAAGTTTAGAAAATTGGGTAGGCGCCGTGGCCAATGGTAGCTCTTGTACCACCTCTATATGCTGAAAGTCATACAGAGCCCCGTGAAGCAACTCCGGAAGAGTTGTGATGCATCAAGGAAGATTGTTGAGCATGTGGGTTGATGCGTCAAGCAAGTTGAGCATGAACTAGAGTGCCAGCAATTAACTACTTTAGTAGGTTTTGTTCTGCGGCAGTTGAGAAGTACATTAAAAAATGCATACCCAATGAAGAACGAACGAATTATTTTTAAGCACAAGTGCGTGTGTTTATTCGCTGCACTTGGTTTTGGGCGGGAGTGCAATATACAAGTGCGTGTGTGTGTTCGCTGTTCTTTGTTTATGCGGGAAATGCATAAGTCGCTTAAACAAGAAGCATGAACCAACTAAACAGATCACCCAGCACGGCAACCGTGTATTTGTAATTACTATAGAGAAAACAAAAATAGTTGATAACACTAGTTTACACGAAAAAAGTATTTTCTAGGCTAACTATGGGCCGCTGAACATGAAAACAAAACCTTTTTTTCAAAGAAGCGTTTTCGAGATTTTCCGAAAAGCGTGTTTTTTGGTACTTTTCGCAGCTATTCGTAAATATCTCTTGAAAAGATCATAAAATCGATGCAACGATCGTTCGAAAGGTAGTGATGTG
>NW_023459150.1:60318-65117 GCF_013731165.1 Rhagoletis pomonella | reverse complement strand
AGATTTTGATTCACTACTAAATAGTTCATTTTGGCCGACCGGGGCGTTTGTTCGCGAGTTTGAGTATAAACCTAATAAAAGTAATAATAACGTAGCTAAAATTTCTAATCTTAATTCGGATTCAAAAAACTAACTCGCAAGTCTAATTTAAGTATTTACTATCAAAACGTTAGAGGTTTGAATACCAAATTAACTGACTTATATTTAAAAGGCTTTGACTGCAATTATAATATTATTTCCTTGACCGAAACATGGCTCAAACCTCATATTTTTAATTCCGAAATTCTTCCAAATGAATATCAAATATACAGGAGTGACCGCGTGGGCAGAATCGGCGGTGGTGTTCTTTTTGCGGTGCATTCATCGATACCATCCGAGGAAGTTAGTCTTCCTCTCATTGAATATACCGAATTTAAATGTATACCTGTACAGGCTGGAAAGACTTATATTTATTTAGCTCTTTGCTGCATCCCTCCTAATTCTGCCGTATCGGTATATATGCAGCTAGTTTCTTTACTTGAGACCGTAAATGCAATGCTTACGGCATCCGGTTCTATGATTGTTTTGGGCGATTTAAATCTGCCACATATTTCATGGAACATCATTGCCACCGATGTTGTACCAGTTTCATCTAGAGATAGTTACAATGTATTTCTGGAGGAAATGGCTGAACTTTGCCTCAAACAAATAAATATATGTCCAAATAAGTTTGGAAAGGTCTTGGATCTCGTTTACGTTGATGATGTTCCGAAGGCCTCTACTAATCGGTGTGATCCCCTAGTTTTGCCGGAAGATGCATACCATCCTGCTCTTGAGTTAAGCTACGAAATCATAAATGAAATACATAATAATAAGTCAAGTTCAAGTACTAGATATGTTTTTGCGAAAGCAAATTTCAGGAAAATTAACAAAGAACTTTCAAAGTTATCCTGGCCAATATATAGAGATGACGTGGAGCGTAGCGTTGAGCACTTTACTGATACTGTTTTCAATTTGTTTCGAAAGTATATTCCAATACGTAATATTGTTCATGAAGAACAATTATGGTTCACTAAAGAGCTTAAAAAATTGAAAAATAAAAAGTCGCACTCTTTTAAACTGTATAAAAGAACGGGCTTACACAGTGATTACCTAAGGTACTCAGTTTTGCGGCATAGCTACTTTGCATTAAATAAGAAATGTTATAATTCATATTTATGTAAAATTAAGAAGAATTTAATTAACAATCCTAAATCATTTTATGGTTTCGTAAATTCAAAGCGTAAGGCACATGGTTTTCTGTCCGCGATGCATTATCGCAACACTGTATCTAGCGACAGCCAACTCATTGCCAACATGTTTGCTCGGTTCTTTAGGTCCAATTATTCTGTAGACTTCCCTATAAGTGGAGACTATCCGTACGAGCTTTGTCCAATCAACTCTGCTTATATTCCAGTAATATCTTCCGATGAAGTTTTACACTCTTTAAAAACCTTAAAAGCGTCATTTAAGCCTGGACCTGATCATATTCCGATCTGTTTTCTTAAAAACTGCGTTGAGAACATCTGCGAGCCTTTAACAACTCTATTCAATTTGTCACTTAAACATGGCGTTTTTCCGTCAGCCTGGAAGGAGTCTTTCATAATACCACTTCACAAAAACGGCAGCAGGTCGTCTATAGAAAACTATCGAGGCATAGCGAAACTCTCCGCTATCCCCAAATTATTTGAAGCAATTATTGTTAACCAGCTGACATATTCTATATCTTCTTCAATTACACAATCTCAACACGGGTTTTCTAAAGGAAAATCTACTATGACTAATTTATTGGAGTTTACAACTCATGTCTCAAACGGTTTTAGAGAAAATGCTCATACCGACGTAATTTACACCGACTTCAGTAAAGCTTTTGACAAAGTATGTCACTCGTTACTCATCCGTAAACTCGACCTAATCGGCTTTCAGCCCAGTCTTCTTCAATGGATCTCATCTTACCTCTCTGATAGAACACAAAGAGTTATTGTTAATAATTGTTCTTCCGACATCATTAAAGTTTCTTCAGGAGTTCCTCAGGGAAGCCACCTTGGTCCGATTCTGTTCCTGATATTCATTAATGATATTTCTTCTATAATAAAACATTCAAAAATTTTAATGTATGCCGATGATGTGAAACTTTTTAAAACATTGTCCTCTATCGAAGAAAGTTCTTTGTTACAAGCGGATCTGAACAACGTGGTTAGTTGGTGTAATACAAACTATATGCCACTAAACCTTCAAAAATGTAAAGTTATGTGTTTCTCTCGGAGGGCTGTTCAACCAGCTGTTTATTCAATATCAAATTATAATCTGGAGCAGGTATCCAATTTTGTCGATCTCGGTATCACAATGGATTCCAAACTCAATTTCAACCATCATATTAATGTTACAGTCAATAAAGCCAAAGGCGTTTTTGCATTTGTAAGGCGATGGTCAAAAGAGTTCAAAGATCCTTATGTTACAAAAGCTCTTTTTACCAGTTTAGTTAGACCTATACTAGAATACGGATCTATTGTTTGGAATCCCCGCTACCAAGTTCATTCTGAAAGGATTGAATCAATTCAAAAACAATTCTTGATTTTTGCATTGCGTAATTTTAACTGGGATTCAGATTACAATCTCCCCCCTTACACAAGTCGTCTAAAGCTCATAGATTTGCCTACACTCGCAAGTCGTAGAGAAATGCTGGGTATAATATTTATCGTAAAATTAATGACAGGCTTGATTAATAGCCCGGCCCTCCTGGCTGAGGTAAATTTTAATGTTCCTTCTCGAGTGTCAAGACACTTTCGACCTCTATTTTTAAAGCCATGCAAAACTAATTTTGAACTAAACGAATCATTCCGTGGTTTATGTCAAGATTTTAACTGTCATTCCAGCACGTTTGACGTATCGGACTCGATTTTTACTATAAAGAAAACTATTATTTCCACTCTCAATAATTGAAATACTATCTTTAGCATATCCAATCAGCTGATGAATTTGATTCTGTAGCTGAATAGTTTTAGATCTCGACACTTAAAAAACTCCTGTTTCCACTACTCGGCACCAAAAAACTAAAAAAAAAAAAGGTTCCGTACGTCATGCGGACTGCGCCCCTCGTGTCGGTTGGGCGGGAATGGAGGGTAAAAAGCCGTTGGGATTAATTAATTAAAATTAATATACCATTGTGTACGAATGCGCTCAGGTATAAAAAAGTAACATAACATAGAGAAACTATATGTTTAATAACGCATAGTATTTAACAGAGATAATACCTTGCGAGCTTCTCCTCCGATTTATGGCGTGCGCCTTGATGTTGTCACGCAAAGGGGACTCTCTCCGAACGGTGATTGTATTTTTATGAGAACCTGTTTTTCGTGGCAGAAATATACTCGGTGGTTGACCATTGCCTGCCGAGGGGCGACCTTGGAAAAGTTTACAAGAAGTTAATCTCGGTTAAACTTAGAACCGTGAGTTGGGCATTCAGTGTCCATTTTCATGTTTGATGTTGAATTTCGGGGGTTCGGGAAGTCCAATTTGATTTTTGATCACAGGCAGATATATTGTACCTTGATTTATAGGTTGATAAAATTCTAGGTGTATATCTCTTATAGTAAAAAAGTAACGGATTTTATATGGTGAGTTCTTAGAAATCATACGAAATTTCAGGGCTGGGCTACGTTGAATATTTTAGTTTTTTCTAATATAACTATTGGGTTTTGTCATCTACGCTCTTTTCTTCTTCTTCTTCTTCTTCTTCTTCTTTTTTGGCGCTGTAACCGCCTAAGCGATTTTGGCCGAGTTCAGCAAAGCACGCCAGTCGTTTCTCCTCTGTGCCAACTGACGCCAATTGGAAACGCCAAGTGAAGCCAAGTCCTTCTCCACCTGATCTTTCCATCGCAGTGGGGGCCTCCCTCTTCCTCTGCTACCACCAGCGGGTTCCGAGTTGAATACTTTCAGAGCTGGAGCGTCGGTGTCCATTCGAACGACATGACCAAGCCAGCGGAGCCGCTGTATTTTAATTCGCTGCACTATGTCCATATCGTTGTAAAGCTCATACAGCTCATCGTTCCATCGTCTGAGGTACTCGCCGTCGCCAACGCGTAAAGGACCGTAAATCTTCCGCAAAATCTTTCTCTCAAACACCCCAAGAGCCGCCTCATCGGATGTTGTCATTGTCCATGCTTCTGAGCCATATACCAGCACGGGCATGATGAGTGACTTATAGAGCGTGGTTTTCGTACGTCGAGAGAGGACTTTACTCCTGAATTGCCTACTCAGTCCAAAGTAGCACTTGTTGGCAAGAGTGATTCTACGTTGGATTTCAATGCTGACATTATTATAGGTGTTAATTCTGGTGCCCAAGTAAACGAAATTCTCTACTTTCTCGAAATTGTAACTGTCAGCAGTGACGTGGGTGCCAAGGCGCGAATGTGCTGACTGTTTGTTTGATGACAGGAGATACTTCGTCTTGTCCTCGTTTACCACCAGACCCATGCGCTTTACTTCCTTATCCAACTTGGAAAAGGCAGAACAGATTTCGCGGTTTTTGTTAGCGATGATGTCGATGTCATCGGCATAAGCCAGCAATTGCACGCTCTTGTAGTAAATTGTTCCTGAGCGGTTCAGTTCTGCAGCTCTTATTATCTTCTCCAACATCAGATTAAAGAAGTCACATGAAAGGGAGTCGCCCTGTCTGAAACCCCGTTTTGTGGCGAACGGCTCGGAGAGGTCTTTTCCAATTCTGACGGAGCTGGTGGTATTGCTCAACGTTATTTTACACAGCCGTATGAGTTTTGAGG
>NW_023459150.1:58357-60218 GCF_013731165.1 Rhagoletis pomonella | reverse complement strand
ATCGGATCATAAATACGGGTTTTCCAAATATCTCGACTCCTGCGCCACCTATCGGCAAAATTTTTTTCGGATTAATTTCTTTTCATATACGTAATAAATGTTCTAAATACGAACCAAATCAGACCATAAATGCGGGTTTTACAAATATCTCGACTCCTGCGCCACCTAGCGGATTAAAACATCTTTTAAATTGTATTGTCCTCGAGTTCTGAGCTAAGTTTGAAGTTTCAAGTCTGTAGCTCATCGGGAAGTTTGTTAAATATTGACTGCAAAGTTCCAGGACATACATACATACATAGATGCATACATACAAGTGAAGTTAAATAAAAGCTTGTAAAAAGAAGGTTGTTTCAATAAACAACTTTTGACGGATAATACAATTTTTTGAAGTTTCATAAATTGTGAGTATTATCAACGGCCTTGCCACTTTGATAATATTAAGGCAATAAATCGGAGAATTTTCTTTCTCATATTTATACCAATGTAATAATATTTTCTTTCTCATATTTATGCCAATGTAATAATATTTCAAATTAAAATCCACTATCAGTGCTTGGTAAATTTTTACTTACGTAGCTCGCACTATTTTTATTAAAACTATATAAAATATAAACTATTAAATAAGACTTCATCGTAATTTTTATAATAAAAACCACGCGCGCATCAATTTGTTATTTTTTCGTTTTCTTATTTTGAATGCAATCTTGCGATTTAAAAATCGAATTCTAAAGAATGTTCTTCCGAAACAAAACCTTTTTATATTCTGGTGCAAATTTAGTTCTAAATTTCTCATCAGATTTTGAAAAAAGTTAGGCTTTGTGATTAGCGTAATGCCATTAACTTTCACAAATTTTTAATTTAAAATGCAAATCCGCGTATCGAGATAATGCAAAACCGCGTATGTGAGGTTGCATAAATTACTTTCTAGAGAGTAAAAACACTCATATTTAAAAATGGTTCTCTTTTTTACAAAGAAATCGCATTTCAGGACGAATGGATAAGGTTTGAGCCAAGAGCTTGTATGAGCAAATCCAATTTTTGGTAAAAAATGTTAGTTACGTGGTTTTGCACAACGACGATACGCGGTTTGGTGCTTTAAACGACAATATGAAAGTATACACCATGATAAAGAAATAGGAAGGTAGAACCGCTGAGAGGAATTTTTCATATTCTTGCAAGCATTTTAATTTTAAAATTTTACACAAACTCACACACACATTCTCATTTTCAATCTCAAACAACAACAATTTTGAACAATTCCTTTTTTTTTACTCTCACTTTTATATGATTTTAAAATGTTGGCAAACTTCAAAAAAAAAATCATGGCCGACGAATTGAGAGAACGGTTTTACCTTTCTATGTTTCTATCATGGTATACACTTTCTTCATGCGTTCTGAAACCTAGGCGTCAACCCCATTTTGGCAATTATGTAGCCGGCATAATTTTCAAGTCATAAAATAAAATCTTCTGCTTAAAAAAAAATATGTCTTCTAGTGATCAGATAGCATGAATTTGATGAAATGCTATAATTTTATTAAAAGTCAAATGGTTAACAACAACAACGAATGTCATTAAATGAAACTACCTTCTTTTTTGTATCATTGTCCGAAGTTTTTTTCCTGCAAATTCAGGAAAAGTGTCAAACAATAGGCAGGGTTGCATTTGTAAACAAAAACAGAAAGCAAAGAACCTTAAGCGCCGCGGAGACAATCAAATAAATACTCCAAGCATTGCGTATATGTGAGTGAGGTACATTTCATAAAGCTGGTAAGCATTGGTAATGCTCAATCAAACGTAAAACATTTTCTTTTTCTTGTCCGCGCACTTCCTCACCACGACGATCAGAAGGCAAGTGAGCTT
>NW_023459150.1:49047-58257 GCF_013731165.1 Rhagoletis pomonella | reverse complement strand
GCTTCTCGTATATCTAACGGTAAATTTCAGACCTCTTAATCTCTTAAATAAGACTGCGTGTCACCGCCCAATTTATGACTACAAGGTGTATTTCGGTAGCCACTTTAGCGATTTCTACTAAACGTGGTTCAATTATTTCATTGAGTTTAACTCAGGATATTATCGAAAACGTTTGAAATCGGGAAAAAGCCCCTGCTTACGACAGTATTTGATACCTGCGCCGGGTAGATAAAGTTCGGTTTCGCCCAAACTTTACCTCTTTACTTGCTTTTAATTATTTTCTTTTATAAATGGTACATAAATTTACGACTTAAAATAGTTATTTTTGTTAATGGCAATGAAATAAAACTGTATTACGTTATAATTCATTTTAAAACAACAAAATATATTTAAAGTAAACAATTAAATCTTTTAACAATAAAAAATAATGGAAAAAGGTTGATAGAAAATGTGCTAAGTCCACATTAAAAGAATAAAATCTTAAAGAGAAAATGTGGTAAGTCCTAAAAGAGCCTATAAGTCTGCAACAGCTTTATTTTGAAATTGGTCGATTATTGGTACTAAAACAAGACGAACAAAGGAATAAAACTGTATTTACAGATTAGAAAAATATTGACAACAAAAAAAGTTAGAAGGTTTTTTGTCCCTCCTGAAAAAAAAGGACTTAGCACGTTTGCGAACTAAGCCAACGATATACATATCTGAAATAATATTTTATAAAAAACAATCGTTTAATACCAATAGTCAAATTTCTTCTTTCCATTTAATCAGAAAGTGTACTTTTTATGTTTTCCAAATCCACATATCTCAGGAACCGAATGAGATACAAAAATTAAAAATGCATTTAAATTTACATGGTTTACACTATCTACACGCAAAATTTCATGATCGTAACTTTAAAAACAAAATTAAAAATGCATGGTTTAAATTTACATGGTTTACACTATCTACACGCAAAAATTCATGATCGTAACTTTAAAAACAACAAAGTTACAGATTTTTGATCAGCAAATGCCTCATATTGCCCATAAAGCGCTGTCGAATTTGTTTTTTTGCGTCACCCGAAATGGGCTTGCGTGTGTTTGCATTTAATTTCATTGAGCGAAACTTCAAATCAAAATGTCACGCAGAACTAGAGCTGTAAAATTATCGATAGTCATCCCATTCGATGTTTTCGATAGTTTGCATTGAAACTATCACTACACCGATAGTATCGGATAATTTTCAAATGCGTTGACGAAGCTATTTATATAAACTTTCTAGTTTTGTTTAGTTCCTGAAGATTACCTTATTGCTATATAGCGATTTTCAGTAACTTTGTCCTTTTTCTTCGATTTTTAAAATATTTTAAACCGATAAAATAAAAATATAAAATTCCCAATCGTAGAAAAACAAATCGCTTGTAAACGTAAAGAAAACTGAATGTATTACAAAAACCAAGCGTCACACCAGAATCAAACTTCGCAAATCATATGTTCGAAAATAAATATACACCAATGAAAATTAATAAGGCAGCCAAACTCATCCATGTACAGCATAAAGGACGGCGTTTGAACATATTGGAAAGCATGGAGATATAAAAGCAGAAAACATTTCAAGGGAGAATTATAAACGAACAAACAAACACCGTATCCGATGTAATATTCGAACCACTCAAGATGTTGTACGAAAAATATGAGAATACCCCTGAAATAAACGCCAACGCGAAGATACATATCTACGCCGCAGAGAACAAGAAAATGAAAATAACGGATTTCTATCTGCCGGCACAAGCAAGCAACCTAATACCTGCTAATTAACGGAACATAAACCGACGCAATCACGAAAACCAAGAAAATAAAAGTAACGGATTTCTACCCGCCGGCGAATACAAGCAACCAAAAAGCACCTACCTGTGAGATATTGAAACAAAAGCGGTCGCACTTAGAAGGGTATGCATGACCTAATGACAGTTAAACAGATAGTAACACGAATACATAAAAAGCGGAAGGAAACACGAACTATTCAGAACGAAAAATGACACTGAAGATGGCACAACGCCGAAACCGGTTTGTCTCCAAACCAAATTTGACAAGGGGTGACGGAAAATCGTTCCACAATATATCATACTCCTACCCTGTCGGAAACACAAACAACCAAAAAGAAGTTATTACAAAAAACTTTCATCACTCCAACTCCGGCTACGCCACAGTATTTTTGCATAAAACTCTCTCCAAAATTTACGGAAAGGTCCATATTTCAAGCGTGTGCTACAAGAACTCAAATCGTTGTAGAAATAGACGAACCATACCCCTGCTACTACATGATTATTTATCCATTCAAAGTATTAAAAGGAAATACAAGAATCTCCAAAATCCTGGCTTATATCAATAGTTTCTTCCATCGACGCAGAATCACAAACACCATAGTATGGTTCCAAAAATATATTATTTATGGGATTCACAAGACGTGTTAAAGGTCGTAAAATCTTAAGCTTAACATTTGTTTATGTAAAATAACGGTTAAAATGGTTTTAGGAGGGGCTAATTATATATATTTTAACAGTTTAAAAACATTTCGGTATGTTAGAAATATTCTAAATTCAGTTTAATCATTGTTTTACATAAAAAAATGTTGAGCGTATAATTTTACGACGGTTAACACGTCTTGTGAATCCCCTAATTCAAGATAGTTGTTTCAAATTTAATTACACCCGATTTACATGATTCAAATACTTCAAATCAATTCTGGTTCATTCTCTTTGGTGTTTTCTATTTGCTTTTACACACTTAAATTTTGTTGAATTCCAGTTTTTTGTTCTTTAAGTGGAAAACAACGCAAATGTCAAAAGCAAAGCAAAAAACTTGAAACCATTTGGCGGCACAGACGCATATGTAGTCTTCCCTTGTCTTCTCAACCTCTCTCTTCCCCTAGCAATCAGAATTGAATTCAATACTTGAGCCGTGTAAAACCCGGTGATAGGTAAAAAAAAGTGATGTGCAAGCAAATCAATGTTGACTATTTCAGGATATTCGATATTTTAAGGACTATTTCGGGATTTTTATATTTAAATGTGTATATCAATAAGAATAACCGTCATTAATATCGATTAGTATATCGATAACAATATTGATAAATATATCAATAAAAATATCGATTAGTATACATATTGATAACAATATCGATAATGTTTTCGATAAAAATATCGATAAATAAAACTATTGCAAACTCATTAAAATTATCGATAACAAGATCGACAAATATAACGAGAATTCCGAAATAGTCCCGAAAGTCATGAAACAGTTTCGGGAATCCCGAAATAATCTTGAAAATCTCGAATTAGTCCCGATTCAATTTTTCCTAAATCATGAAGTATTTAGTATCTAAGTATTTAGCCATCTAATAAATGCCTTAGTACTTTAGTGGAAGTATTTTGCATCTCCAAACTACCAGAGTACTTTGAACTACAGTATTTAGCGCCTTCAGCATCTAACAGCTCCTAAATGGCGAATTATTTTTTTCCTTATCTAGTATATACCAACTCCTAAATACCTAATTTTTTTATTTGAGTATTTAGCAACTCCTAAATACCTAAGTCTTATTTACTTGAATATTAGACATCATCAAATAGTAAGTATTTGAGTATTTAGTACCCAAACTGGTATACAGTATATTTTGCTTAGCTGCCCATCCTTCTTTGCACGAAAAACTTGCGCGCTTAACCGAAAAAGCATTTAAGCGAATTTTCTTTACTACTTCAATGAGGAAGGTATCCGAATTCCTATGAAACCAAATAATAGAGGAGCACTTACAATGTAGAAATTACTGCAAGCGAAATTTTTTCCGAATGGTATCTAATTATCTATATAACTTCATAAAATGATAACCGTTTAAGTTGTTCTGCGAGATGAGCAAAATAAATAAAAGCTTGTAAAATTAGGGTAAGTGTAGAGCCAGAACAGGTAAACGTAACACTTTCTTTAATAACTAATAATAGTTGCAAATTTTTAAGGCAGGTATCGCTCATGGGCAGGTATTTCAATGCATATACCGGAGCAGTTTCCATATTAATGTTAAAAATAATGCCGCTGATGCGCATTTTGGGGTAGGTGTTTTAAATGTGCACTTAAGTATAACGGCAGCAAAGCAAAATTTACTTAGGGGATTCCCTTAAACTCGTAAAGTCTTAAACCGCGTAAAACTCGTGAGTTTACGCGGCTTTTAAAGGAACTGTTTCACAGATATACCAGGATTTTGTGAAGCAATTTTTGTTTCGTAGTATTTTCCATAACATCCCACCATCTTGTCTTTATCACTCTTGGCAAAAATACAATCGAAAATGCCGAACATTAGCAGAAACCCTAAGTAAATACAGTTAGTGGATGAAGTTCATTCATTTCATTCGCGTATTATTTTTTTCATTATTTTAGTATAAAATTTTCGGCCTCTCGGCAATACTGAATTTTACGAGGTCGTTTACACATTAAATTTGCCTCGTAAATTTGCGAGGGCTCGTAAATAGAGCGCCATACAAATTTTGACAGTTATTTTACGAGGCTCGTAATTTTACGAGCTTTACGAGGTTTACAAGGCTTTTACGAGTTTAAGGGAAGGCCCCTACTGTATTAAATACGAAAGTACTCAGGTATAGCTAGTGATAGAACTATACGAGTACCGAGTACAGAATATCGATACTTTTCATGAGTACTGAGTAGTATCGAGGACTCGATACTTTTGTCAAGTACTGAGTAAATATCGCGAATACCAAAAAGTATCGACGTTTTAAAAACTTGTTTAGGTAAATTTATTTATTTTTTTTTTCAATAACATTGATAAATGTTTAAAAATTACCCCATAGGCATAACGTTCATATACTTCAATACTGTCATAACTCAAGAAACCGAAAAATTAATATATATTTAGTTCTGGTGGGCTACTGGTAATCGCTTTGAAATTTATATACAACATAGAAGAAGAGGTACCAGTCATGTGGACATTTGGCTCGGTTAAAACATCTTAAGTAATTGGAAAATGAATCTCTTGCCATACTTTCGATAACACTGGCCCACACAAAAAAAGTGGTGTCTGCTTTTAACCAGACCCACATATCGACATGTATTGAGGTCCATTTGACTCGTACACCTCCTAAATTTGGAGTTAATTGCGAAAATTGTGAAAATAAAATGACAAAAACAGGCCAAACGGACCTCAGATTTGGATTCAGTGGGTCGAAATAGGTGGCGGCAAGTGGGTCTGGTTAAAAGCACATAACAATTTTTTTTGTGCCGGTGTAAGGAATGGGTTAGGAAGGTGGGCTCGATAACTTGGCAATTCTCCAGAATACCGGAGCCTTCGTTTTCCAACGAATTCTACCTTGGTTTTACATTCCAAATCCAGCCCGCTTTCGAAGAAAATTTTTGTGAAAGGGAGCTTATCTTTTCTTTAGACAATGGCTTTAGTTGCTTTTAAAAGCTTCAAATAAGCCTTTTGCCAAAAGCATTTATTTTACGCTTCACACTTCAACTATTAAAAGCCAATGTCTATTCAATTTACAAAAAGAAAGAGGTCATATGTGTATGTAAACAAAGCAATCTCATTTATGTTAACTTTTCACGTTTGCCCTAAAAATACTTGGAAGTACGAGTATTATCGATACTGGCATCGATTCTTTTTTAGAGTATTATAAATGAGTACAGGTATCGATACTTTTCTAAAAAGTTCTATCACTAGGTATACCCACCATTGGATACAATGTATGTGTGTATATTAGGGTGGTCCAAAAACAGTAAAGTCGGAATTGTAATGCTCTCACCCCCTATGATTGTTCTATACCGAAAAAAAGTATACCCCTATTTTTTATTTTGAAATCAAAAAATATTTATAGGTCACTCAAAGCGCCCAAAGATTTCCATGTATTTTTATATGGGGGAAAAACAACTTTTCGTAGAAATGGTATAGAATTCTTGAAAATAAATATTTTTCGAATGGAAAACTCTTGTTCTCTTCAGGACACTTTCAATAATAATATCCAATTGTTTATTTAACCATTTTTTAATACTAACGATTTATTATTGGTCGCCCCATTAAATTATAGTTGTGATGCAAAAATAGTTAAATAAACAATTGGGTATTATTATTGGGAATCTCCTGCAGATAAAAAGAGTTTGCCGATAGAAAAATATTGATTTTTAAAAATTCTATAACATTTCAAAGAAAAGTTGTTTCCTCCTCATATAAAATACATACATGGAAAACTGTTTGCGCTTTGAGCGACATCTAAATATTTTTTGATTTCAAAATAAAAAACTAGGGGTATTTTTTCCGGCATAGAACAATCCTAGGGGGTGAGAGCATAAAAATTCCGACTTTACTTTTTCACATGCATTTTTGGACCATCCTAGTGTACATACATACATATGTTTGTATACATATATGAACGTACTTGTAAAATTTATTTTGAAGTCAAATCTGTGCACATTCGATTTACACCTTATATAAAACTACGAATAACTGTTATTTTTGATCGAAAAAATAAAAATCATAAAAACGATTAAAGATGATCGAAAATATAAAAATCACATAATGATTAAAAATAATCGAAAAAGAATCATAAAATAACGAATTAAGATGATCAAAAAAATAAAAATCACATAATAACGATTAACAATGATCGAAAAAATAAAAACACCTTAAATAAAAACCACGAAATAACGAAAAAATGATTAAAAAATAAGTCATAAAATGACGATAAAAAATGATCGAAAAAATAAAAATCACAAAACAACCATTAATTTATGATTTTTATTATAAAAATTATAACGCTTACGATCCCTGCAATTTTTTGTTACCAGAGGAGATAAGACCTGTGAAATATACTTGTTACAAAATTCTCGACACGTATAAAATAGATACTTACAATTCAATCAAAATTGGTCCGTGCAGGAAATATTAAATAATTTTATATTTACTTGGGCAAGTATCCCAATTTTTAACTGAGTAAAAAACAAATATCCGTCTAAAATTAATAAGAAAAGGTATTACATTGGATCCGATTGGATACAAAACGGCAAATCTGTATCCCAGTTCATAAAGCCCACTCGTAGATGCATCGAAAAGGAGGTGACCATTCAACTTGCGACTTGAGCGCTTTTCACACCAATTACACCCAATTTTAGTTTCAAATCTCTTTTCACAATTCAACATCCAATTAAATGTACAATAGAATTATGTTTATGTTGATTTTTGCCTTGGGCTTCTTCTTTTTGCATTTCCACTTCAAACCAATTTTCACTCTTTGCACAGCGCTTTGTGTTCACCGCTAGATTTCGTCCGCGTTCAGCAAATTCTCGATTTGTACTGTCCGCGCTTAAGTTGTACTGCTATTGCGTCCCAATACGAGCACAACTTTGTTATGTGACCGCGGTGCCAAAGAAGGTGGCGGAGGTGTTGGCAAGCGGCGGTGGCAAAGCGCTCATTATTTGTCATTATGCCTTTCGCGAAATTGTGTAACCGAAAAAACTAGCGACTCTATCTATGCCGGTGCTTGTCTGTCTGTGTATGTGTGTACCTGTATAAGGCGCAGACAAACTTTTATCATTTTTCAACTCGCCACCACGGCGCATTCACCGTCTACTATCCATATGTACGCAATGGCTCCCGGTCCGCGGTCAATGCAACTTTTGGAATCACTGTCGTCTGCTCTCCTACGTCTCTTTGTTGGACAATCTTCAATTATGCCATTTCAGGTTTTTCTGCGCGGCGTTGAAACTGTCATCGCATAGCGGATAAAAATATAACAATAGTCGTGTTGCAGCACCGACTGACTGCATGCTGCGGTTGGCGGAGATTGTTATCACACTACCACCGTTTATCAGTAGTATATGGATGGATAAAATAGTATGAAAAGTATTCCAATGCTTTCATTACAGGAATGCAAGTAAGAAACACATATTGGAAATTTTTTTTGCTAAGTAATTCTCTAGGTGGCTTTACTTTAATCCGCTCTTCCATTGTAGGCTAGTAGCTTTTGCGTCACGTCCTTGATCCATTGAGGCATCGAAATATCTATATGGAAACATCGTTACATATAAAAATAAATAAGATAAAATAAAACTGTTTAATATACCACGCTTTTATAAATAGTTACATAGAATTTGTTTAGATAAATTTTGGTTTTAAAATTTTAGCAAAAGTCATTATAAACAACTTATGAGATTGAAAACGAAAAGCGCAAGCAATATAAAGCATTAGATTTAATTGAGAATAGTCAAACTACATAACATAGACCTAAAATTTCTACAGCGCAAGTACAAATTTGAGATCGATTTTAAGCGATCGTTATTCACATACCCACATACTTACATACATATATTACTCCTAATATCAATTCAGGTCTATTACTTGCGCCCCACGCTTTTCATTTTCAATCTCATAAAATGTTTATAATGACTTTTGCTAAAATTTCAAAATCAAAAGTTATCAAAACAAATTCTATGGGACTGAGAAATATTATTTTCTACTTTTTAGTCCATTTATAAAAGCGTTGTATATTAAAAAGTTTTTTATTTTGTTTATTATCTAAATTTTAGTCTTGTCTGTATAAGATTTTGCAATAGATATTAAAATGATTCAACGATATACAATAAACATTTTTGTTAAATCTCAATTCGAGATGCATTTGAGAATCAGTCCTTTTCTCAAATCTCAAACGTTGATTCTCAAATGCATCTCAAATAACCGTTGATAGCGTTCTCAAACTAAAAGGCAGTTTCTTTATATGAAGTTTTCCTTTATTTTCAAATTGAGAAATGTTGAATTCTCAACTTTTTCTCAAACGTGAGTAGAGCGGAACGAAATGAAATCCAGTTACTCTCATTGAAATATTTGTATAGTGTTGCCAATGATACATGTAAGAGAAACACAGTTTTTATAGGAGAGGAATTTTTATTTATGCAGTTTAACAGCTTATTTAATAGCGTATTTATTCAGTTAGTTAAACAAAGAAAAATACGGTTGATGTAAAAAATTAGTTGCATAGTTTGTTCTGAAATTAGACAAATTGCGAATAACAGCGACCACGTAGTCGAAGAGCCATTTTGCGACTGATGTAGAAGCCCTGCAGTACGGGGGAGTGACTACAGGACTGCTGAATCTGTAGCTACCTAATAAACACCGTCAATTACCGACCGACTACTTGCAGTGTATTTCATCGATTACTTTTACAAGGCAATG
>NW_023459150.1:45459-48947 GCF_013731165.1 Rhagoletis pomonella | reverse complement strand
AAAAAAAAGTTATTATGGCAATGCAATACGCGTTGGATTAAAGATCAACGCAAAAAGGTCCGATTTCTTAAAGAAAATAGCGATTGGCTTGATGGAGAGCATTCGGTGAGTTTGCCGGTTTCCATGACTGAAGACGATGCAGCTTTTGTATACCTCCTATGAAATTTCTTCAGAACCATGTAAAGGGCGCAAAAACACTACACTTTTGAGAGAAAACCAATTTGAGCACATACATATATGAAGCATATTTGCAAGGACTGCGATCTATGGGTGAAAGAGTTGAGGCTAATATTGTGGAAGCTATAAGAACGGCAGATACCGAAAAGAAGAAAATTGTCTTAGAATCGTTTGAGTCATGTAATGCTGAAATATTATCAGACGAAGAAGCTTATATTGATTTTAAGCGCTTATATTGATTTTATATACTTTTCTTATGGCACCTACTATAATGCAATAGTCCAGTAAATTTTTTTTTAATATATATTTTTTTTAAATAAAGGGTAATCTATCTAAAAAATATATCGTTGGCTTAGTTCGCAAACGTGCTAAGTCCACTTTTTATGTAAATTGAGATTTTGATGCAGTAAGATAGCATAACTGAAAATACATCATTACCAAAAAAGAAAATTACCGTAATGTCGTTTTTACTTGTTGTTATACATTGGTACGCAAATGTGCTAAGTCCAAAAAAATCAAAAAAATATATATACACGTCTGTCCGTGTACACGATAACTCGAGATATCTCAACGAAATTTGGTATGTAGGTTGCCCTTTATCCAAGGTAAGTTGGTATTAAAAATGGGCGAATCTGAATGTAACCACGCCCATTTCCGATATAAAGGTATTTTCCAAAGATGCAAAAACTACGATATTTCAGTAAATATTGGATCCAAATTGTTCAAAATTAGTATGTGAAGTAGAATTTTTGTAAAAAATATTATTGTGCAATTTTTGGAAAATGGGAGTGACCCCGCCCACCTATTATGAAATGCTGCATCTCAGTAACCCATTCACCAAACTCGGTACGAGCCTTATTTAGGGTCTAGCTAAGAAATCTGTTGAAAATCTAATTCACTTAAAATCGATGATCGCGATAACCACTCAGCAGAAAATTAAATTATGATACATTTTTGGATAATGGGCATGGCGTCGCCCACTTATGACCACAAATTTGTAACTCGGTAACCTATTTATCAATTTCTACCAATCTCTGTGCACTTAATAAACCTGGTACGGAAAAGCAATTCGTTGAAAATTATTCAAATCGGACCAAAATTACATTCGCTTCTCGTATGTGTTAAATTATGTAAACTTTTTATTCAACAAATCACCTGTGAAAGACTAGCTAACGACGCGTCTCCACAGGCGAAAATTATTGCTTACCATATGTCATTTTGTTTGCTAGATATGTATAAGTTTTATCAGCGGCAAAATTTTGTGTATGGGGATTTTTTATCTTGACAAAAGATTTTGTAAAATGGCTTAAAATAAGAACGTTCGTTGCATTGGAGCGCAAATCTGCTTAAAAAAGTTTAGAAAACGCGTTATTTCATTTTCCATTACATAATCAAAAATAACACAGGCCTGTGCGGTTTTCCCCTTAGAAATGTATTTCATGATTTCGATTACAATATTCTTAGGCCTTAAATTTTTAAGATTACAACTATTATAATCATAATGGTAACATTTATGATTACAATTAGAGTAATCGTAATCGCATATAATTTAAAGATTGCAATTAAGCAACTGTAATTAAAATAAAATATAATCGTAATGAAATATTACCGAACTCTGTTACATACATACATTGTTCATAACGGTTTCAATTAGTATTGGAAAGTATCGAGAACTTTTGAACATCGAGTCTGTGTAGAAGGACAAATGGGGCCAAAATAAATATAATGTCAGATAGTCAGGCAGGTTAAAGGCCTTACACTTTTTCAAAACGGCATCAGGCTTGTGGACTGCTGGGTATGAAGGCAACGAAAACGCTGGCTGTCTCCAAAGCCTGGAGCCCAAATTCGCTTGCATGGTCCATTTCGCTACTAAAAGGAACAAATAGTAAATTGTATTCACAAGCCAACCCTTTTTAACCGACTTCCAAAAAAGGAGGAGGTTATTAGTTCGGCGGAATATATATTTTTTTTTTTATGTATGTTACCGCATAACTCTGGACCACGTCAACCGATTTCGATAAGGTAGCGTCTCAGAGGTGGTCTGGTTTAGATCCGATCAGTGGATCATGAAATATATATATATATATATATATATTTTTTAAGTCGGTTTTTTTTGCTAAAAATTACTTGTGTGGTCAGTAATTTGGTCTCAGCCGGCCGGTCAAATTTGAACCGATTGGTCATGCGGTTCAGTTCTCTCGCTCGCTCTGAATTTTTTCGTTGTGCAGTGAAAGCAACAACAATTGGTGACCAGGGATCATTTGATCAGGGTATCCAGATTGTTTAAAAAATGCACAATTTCTGAAAAAAATCTCCAAAAATCGCAATTTTTTTTAAATAAAATTCAAGAAATCGATTTAACAAATCTTTTATTTTAAAAATGAGATCTTGTTATAATATGGAGTTTAAAACCAAAAACAAATATAATACTTTCAGAGGGTAATAATAAATAGCACAAATCACTTATATAATAGTGATGTACAAACAATTTTCTTTAAAAATACGCATACTTTTTAAAAATATTTGTGTCAACACATTTTGCAATAGGACTTCGCAATTATTAAATTTATTATAACTCATATTTATTGATTAATTGCACTATACGCTTTTAAGAGTTTGTCGCTAAAAATAAAATAAAAAACTTTAATATGGCGAGATCTGCTATTTCCACAATTTCTTCACAATCACATACAATGTCTAAATCATTTACATTTTTGATGTTGTCATATATTGAGCTATTGAAGCTTGATAAAATACTGTTTGATATTGGATATAACACTTTACACGAACTATTGAATTAAGGCTTTCCAACCTCATCCTATTTCGAATCTTAGTTTTTGTTGAATTCATTACGGAAAAAACGCGCTCAACAAAAGCATGTGAGTGCGGCAAAGATAATAATATGAAGGCTATTTTACTTATATTTAAAAATATTTTATTGCCTGTTGCGGTTTTCACTCCGTAAGCAATTATCCAAAATTCTTCAGATTCGGATGGAATGGTTCTGAAAAAAGTTATTCAATGGGAAAGTTAAAAGATTTAAATATTAGGTTTCCGCTGCTTTTCTTTCGTTGAAAGTCAAATAGTGAATTGGCAGGTCCCTGAAACTCGCCCTCTTGTGATTCAAACACTTTTCTGGGGACAAAATCAAAGCTTTTTTAAAAGTATTTAATTGAATAGGTAATCCTTTCAAAAGTTCTTCGATTAGGGTGATTAAAAATGTTTGACAGTCTTTTAATATGCTTCTTAAGTCAAGTTTATCATGTGGTTCATTAGCCTCTTCTGTAAAATTATCGTGTAAAACTAAGTTT
>NW_023459150.1:41014-45359 GCF_013731165.1 Rhagoletis pomonella | reverse complement strand
AATGTTTGACAGTCTTTTAATATGCTTCTTAAGTCAAGTTTATCACGCAGTTCATTAGCCTCTTCTGTAAAATTATCGTGTAAAACTAAGTTTTTTATATTTTTATAAATGGAAAAATATTTGTTTGAAGCTAAAAATCGCCAATTGCAATTTCCTAAATTTTTACGCGCAAATATCCAAACAAAATCGCTAAATCTGGACCCACTGCATATGATCGTCTGCGTAACAGGGCTTAGGGATGAAACGATACGAGTAAATACAAGTACATACTCGATACTTTTCGTTCGATACCAAGTAATTTAGATATCGATACTTTTGAACCAAGTACTGAGTAGATATCGAAAAAGGTACTCATATCGAAAGCCTATACTAAGGCGAATTTTCTTTCGGAATTTTTTCTCCACTAATATGAATGGCCCAATGCTTTATGGCTGTTTAAACGAGAGCGGCCTTCAAATATTGAAGATGTTAATTTTTTTCCTGAAACCAGTATGAGTCAAACCACGCCAACTGTGTCAATGAATTTTCATTGATTTTCTGGAAAGTGAAGACAATTGTGGGAATCTGTAGATAATTATAGAACAAAAATACACTTTGGACGGTTTTTCGAAATTGCACTTCGTTTTTGTTTTTTTGGTACTATAAGAATATTGCAATTGTTGAGAGAAAAATTCGTAACTCCCTACCCATTTGATGAAATTTTTTTTGAGAGTTGCTGAAGCTCTTCCCTTTACAATAGAAAGATTTTCAGAATAAAATTAGCAACACAATTAATTCTTTAATAACAAAAATTTAAACAATTGCAATTATTTATATATTCTAGGCCCGCGATTGCAGTGAAATTTTGGCACAATATACTCTAAACTCTTGTTTTTAAGTTCCAAAAAGAAAAAATTTACTCAAGGCTTAAAGGTGAGAAAAAAATCGATAGCGACTGTCAAAATTGGAAAGTCCAAAGAATAAAAATCAAAAGATTTTCCTTTTGAAGGTCGGTCTTGAGGTCAAGGTAACTTTTCATTTAATTAGACCTTTAAAATCATTTTCAAAAGTAAAGTTTTACATTTTTTTGTATTTTTTTTACATAAAAACAGCTTGTTATAAACTTTTTTAAGACAATTTAAAATAAAATGTTTTTTTCGATTCTTGCGACAAAGGAAATGGATCCTTGATGTACGAACAGCCAAAAAACGAAACAATTTAAATCATCTATTTTGAATGTAATTTTAAAGGTCAAGGTAATTATTATACCAAGCGATACTATTTTTCCTGGATTCCCATCCCCAAAGCTTTTAAACACCAGTACCAGTGTTGCCAGGCTTCGGCATGAGAAAACGTCTGTCTTGGTCTGAAAAAACCTCATTTCCTACCCAAAAACGTCTTTTTCAAATGAATGTACAAAAAATTGTTCTTATTAAACTTTTATTGTATACAAAGGTACATATGTACGTAAGGTATATTAAAATGTCATTTCGACAGAGTACATTTAGAATTCATTGTAAACTGGTTTGAGATCGTTAATATAAAAATGATTTTATACATACACTTGTGATCAGCTGATTAAGTCATCAACATTATGATCGATTTTAGCTGTTTTTCTTTTGTTTATTTAATTTTTATTATTTTCCCATAAAAGCCACGCTGATTATTTAATAAACAAAATATAAATCCACATTTCAAACTTTGTGCATAAATTATAAAAAATTGCAAAGTTTCAGCTATATTTTCAACTTTTTATTCAGATTTTTTTTTATTTTTTTTGAGTATGCAGTTTGATAGCCCATTAAATTTCAGGGCAATAATGTGCAAGTTTAAAGGGGCTACATAATCGCGTTGATTTTTAATAATTTTTATTTTGAAGACATTTAGTTAGGGGGTCGGTTGTCGAAAATGCTAATTTACGTTCTGCTAAGAAGGAGCATAGCAATATTTCAGCCTTTTTTTCGTTCATTACATTTCCAATGAAATCTTAAAAAAGTCGCCTACTTTTTTCTGACTTTTTATGCTGCTACAGCTTTTTTGATGCTTTTGCGAGCGTGCGTGTTGCAATAGATCAGCTCTTCCTGATTTGGCTTTTAATGTGCAATTGCAAACATTACAATTAGTCTCGTAACCTGAAGTGTTTACACAACCAGTCTTTGTCCAAGAATCCAAAAAAAATGCGCGTACACTTGGTTTGCATCATATTTAAGTCATCTGTATCCAAGGAATAAATATCTTTTGAAGCAGCTGCTGCAAAGCAAAACACAAAGCTTGTAAAGATTTATTAAGAAAATAATTCAAAACCAGTTCTACTTATAAGATTTAGTCACAGAGAAAAATTACTGGGAAGTTAAAAAACGTCATTTTTACACAAAAAACGTTCAAACGTAAACAGGATACAAAAAACGTCCAAATGACGTTAAAAACGTCAACCTGGCAACGCTGACCAGTACATTTATTTCGCTATCTCTTCTCGTTTGAAGTTGTCCTTTTTTTCTAAAATAGAACACGTATACACGCTCCAACGTACAGAGTAACTCTATTATTCTTCGCGCTGAAAACATAGTCGGAAAATATTAAAGGTGGTGGAGACTAGCTCTGTTATTGAAAAAAGGAGAAAATAATAGGCTGCAAAGCGTGGATGACAAAAAAAATATTTATCTTAGAAAAAACTCAAATGTTCAACGTAGCCCAGCCCAGAAATTTAAGTTTTATCGCCATATAAAATCCGTTACTTTTTTAATATAAGAGATATACAACTGAAATTTTGTCAACTTATAAACCAAGGTACAATATCTCTGCCTATGATCAAAAATCAAATTGGACTTCCTAAACCCCCGAAATTCAACATCACGCATGAATATAGGCACTGAGTGCCCAACTCACGGTTCTAAGGTTAACCGATATTATCTTTTTGTAATCTTTTCCAAGGTATTATCTCTGTTAAATACTATGCATCATTAAACATATAGTTTCGCTATGTTGTTTATTTATTTTCAGTTCTTTTATTATTACTTTTTATTGTTCGGAATTTAGGATTCGCCGAGGATGATTAATTTATTTCTTAAAACAAAAAAATTAAATGTAATCCATGTATCGATACTTTAGAGCCGATATTTTTTGGGTGTCGATACTTTTTTACGATACTACTTCCAAGTAAAGGTATCGATACCTGCATCCTTAACAGCGCTACGTAGCGTATCGTAGAATTACGTAGAAATATATCAAGTTTGCTGTTGATAGAGAGAGAGAGAAGCAACGTCTACACCACGGTCATGCGGTAGTGAGTTTTTGTTTTGACACGTTCTTCGTTTTTACGTCCGTGGGTAACTGCGCTTTAAGCGATTCATTTTGCAACAGTAATTAATTTTCGCCTTCAACTTCGTGTTTACGAACACGCGACGCTACCCTGAGGGTACCGTGCAGTCGGCGGCGCCCAGGTCTGTTCATAACAGGCTAACCTAATATTCACGGCTTGCGTTTGGTACGCACCTCGCACTATGGATCGAGCTAGTACAAAGGCTGATCATAAATGCATTTTTGAAAAGTTGTAAATAACATAAGTGTTTGGTATTATTCTTTAGGGAATAAAGCGTGCTTTCATGATCTATTGATTGTTTGTATGTTTATTTAATAAAATAAAGTGAAAATTGCTAAAGAAAATGACATATTCAAATAGTTGAAATTTTTACTCGCAACGCAGTAATTTTCAGATCCGCAGTTTAGGAATTTTTTCCTAGCAAGGACCTATTAAGAAATACGGACTTGAGTTACATGTTATATTCAGATTTAAAATTAGCTATAAATATTTTAGTTTGAAATAACAGGTTGCAGCAATAGCTTCAAATAGCAAATTTTGTTTCGTTTTTTTTTTAATTTCGATGAAGGATTCGAAGGTTTTCGCCGCTTGGTTATGTTTTGAATTTGAATTCATTAAAAGCACGAAAAATCCACACACACGGAAAAAAAGTTTGCGCAAGTTTGTGCCATTTGAAGTTATGATGTTTTAAGTGACACTGCGTGAGAATGCGGGATTTCAGCCGCTACTATTATCACTAGGCTTTTAAATAATAAATCTTTAAACCTAACAATTTATATATTCGAAAACTAGACAACTGCACCTTTTACGTGATTTTTAATTTGTGAGATTCTAATAATTTTTAGAAATTACCAAGAAATACGATTTTTATTAGATTTCCAATATTTTACAATCAAATGGGAGTAAATAAAGATAAAAAAGTTAGCTGCCTAGTTTTAAGGATATACTTGACCGCACAATATGAGTATGTACGATTACCTGCTAGGTGCCCCAACTGCACAAAATTAGTATTGATACCTGCCATTCACACGAACTTTTGGGGAATAC
>NW_023459150.1:39880-40914 GCF_013731165.1 Rhagoletis pomonella | reverse complement strand
CATTTGAGTATGGAGAGGCAACTATCTGGAAGTATTTTACATAAATAATTTACTAAGTATTGCCCGGTTTGTAGTTGCAGTTAAAGAATACACATGAAAAGGCACGATTTTTTTTTAATTCGAAAAAATTTAAATATTTCAAAAACGGTGACACTTTTACTTGAAATTTTTTTATTTTCAGTGAGCTCACTGCTAATTTCTGGGTAATGGAATACATACAAAATACATACAAAGTACATACGGAATTACAGTTTGAAGTTTATGCGAAGTTGTGCGAAGTTATGCGAAGTATGCATAATCAGACCATTAGGCGACTTACGGAAGGGTTCAAGACCAGGCCGTACTCTTATAAGATCAACAATGGCGACCTAGTTACCGATGTTCAGAACGTACTTAAATTATTGAGGGAACACTTTTCCTCCCTACTGAATGGTAGCAGCCGTCAAATTTTTCCCAACAAAAAAACTTCAGCAAAAAATGATAGGCGGGATAGGAACTTTAATAAAACATGTGATTCTTAAGTGGCAAAGCGTGCATATTTAAATTCGTATAACTCGACAAAAAAAAATCCGTTTAACCATTATCTACTATTAACCATAGCAATAGCATAGAGTACAGGAACACATACGTTTATAAATAAACATGTACACAACACATACACAAAACTGACACTCACGTACACAATACATTCACAAAAACAGTACTAGACTGTCGCTTTGATTTCGGAATGCTTACACATTGAGAAGTTAGCTTATGCCAATATAGAAGTATTACTTGCGTTCCAGGTAACTTCGTGTAAAAACCTGTAAAACTCTCAAATAGCAAAATTACTCTCTTGAAAGAGAGAAGCGAGAGCGAAACAGTAAATGTCACCTGAAACGCGAAAATTCACTTTTCCTGTAACTTCTTCCATTTTTTTTTGTTTAAAGCGTCATGGAGACGATCATATATTTTTATCAACCGTCTCGCTTTATGCTTGATAAAAATAAGCTCACTTGCCTTCTGATCGTCGTGGTGAGGAAGTGCGCGGACAA
>NW_023459150.1:37448-39780 GCF_013731165.1 Rhagoletis pomonella | reverse complement strand
TAATTTTTATAGTTTTTTGCACAAAGTTGGAAATTTGATATTATATGGTTTTTGGGGGAAAAAGAGCTTTACTTTCATAAAATAAACAATAAACATTAAATAAACTGAGGAAAAATAGCCAAAACTTACTAAAATGTCGAGTCCTAATTTCTATTTTGGCCACTGTATGTATTCCCCGTTTCGAATCAAAGGCCTTCAGATTAGAAAATAATAACTGTTTATAAAGAAAATTACGATCATATATGTACCAACATCACTTAAAACTCGTTCATAGGCATGCCATTTTAATGAGCTGTTAAGGCGTCGGAACACCGAATACGGGAAAAATAGAGGACATCAAAAGAAATACAGAACATTTGGCGTCCCGTATAAAATAAATAAATTACCAGGACAATGGGTCAAAAAAGAGGACTGTCCCGTATAATACAGGACGGATGGTCACCGTAATTATAGCTAATGACCAACGGAATATTTTCTGCCATTCTAAAACTAAAAACGATATTTTTTATTTTGGCCAGACTCTACGGAGCGCATGTTATTAACGTCTGAAACAATTGATGAGCTGCCAAAATGTGCCGGTTATGTTGGTTGGCAGAAAACCTGTTGAAGATCCTGAAGCTCATTTCTCCAGAAAACATATATATTCTATGAAAGTTCATCAATTTGCGACCACACGAATCTGTCGCACGGTTCTTGGATATCCGGGCAGTGTTCACGACGCTAGGATATATATTAACTGTGATTTATCTGCAAAAACTTCCGAACTATTGAGTGGAGCAGAATGGTTGGCAGGTGACAGTTCATACAAGTTAGCAAACACTCTTATAATACCATTTTCCCACGGCTTCCTGAACTACTTTGTTCGCTCCCCCAATTACGATCGCGAATTACCCCATTCCCATGTCTCGGTGTTTTTTTATGCAAAATGTAGGTTCTTCCTAAAAATTTATAATGCCGACTTTCCACTTGGCATTGAAATGACAAAAAATGTTTGCCTTTTAAAAATTGCCATTTGGAAATGAACTCAATGACTATTTTTTCACATAATGGCCCGATTTTTTTTTAATGCCCAACTCTGTCATTTGTAAGTTTTGCCATTTAATGCCTAGTGGAAATCCAGCATAAGTTTCCGTATTAAATTAGGGATATACACATTGATAAATTTTTCTTTTCGTACTCAGAAAACATGCAAGTTTTGATTTGTGAGCTAGTTTCGATAAATTTCCGATAAAAACTAGAGACGGCTCCGATTTGTTCGTAATTCGCTCTCAACATTTTGTATGGCGAATTACGTAATTCGAAGGGTAATTGGAGTGCGAATTTCAAATGAGAGCACTCTACGTAATTGGGGTGCCGTGGGAAAGCCGTATAACACCTTTTAGAGCAAACTCAGCAGATGGAACCTTGCAACAGCGAAATAGTTATAACCAGAGGTGGGCACTATGTACCACAAACAAGCGTGAGCTAAAAGTGATAATAGTTGCGTTCGGTAACAAAATTAGCCAACACCAGCCAACAATCAAAATCAAGAGAGTAAGCGAAAATTCTCCCCCAAAGAGATGAAAAAGCAAAAAAGTAAACGAACAAGAAATTAGCCATTACTTGCAAAAACCGGAAGAAGAAGACACACCAGCTGACTTTGTTTATGTTTTATTTGTAAACAAACTGAAATTCATGTTGCCTGCATAGAAGAAAAAAGGAAAGTGAACGTTCAATGTTCGCCAGGAACATTTCTAGAAGTAAAAACTAGTTGGCGCTATCATAAAGTCACATAGCAGGCAGCCAAAAAGCATATAAATACCAAAACTCGGAAAATGCAATTTTGTTTGTTTACAAAAATTGCAACCATATGTTTTGTGATCATATGTTTTCGTGTTGGATAATTTTTGCTGACTAAAATTTTGCCAGTACAAAATGAACGCTTCTCTTTCATCAAAATGAACGCTTGCTCTCTCAACTTTTGTGTGTTGGATAAGTTTTTGTCGTTATCGTACGCCATCCAGTAAAAATTTGGAAAAACTATTAAAAATTTTTGACTTGTCGAACGCACCTAATGTGTTAGTGTGCCTAATTCATTTTGCATGCTGTCGTGTTCTCATCGCTGCGCTCTCGCTTCTATACGTACACGCGACGCTTACGCTCTTTTAGCACCTGCTAACTCTCTGCCCATGACTGGTTATAACCAAACCTTTAGTAAGTACCGAATTAGGATTGAGCATTGCTTTGGTATGTTAAAAGAAAGATTCACTGTTTGAAGGAACTGAAAGTTCATATAAAAAGAGATCCTTCCGTAAAAGTCGCGTGCCATTGGATATTAGTGTGTGCAATACTG
>NW_023459150.1:27062-37348 GCF_013731165.1 Rhagoletis pomonella | reverse complement strand
TACTGCAGGGAATAGATTGATGCACACACTTGCATATATGTATGTATGTACATACACTGCATCACCAAAAAAAGTCGCGAATTTTCCGCCGGGATTATAAAACTTATTATATTTTAAGACTTCCACTAACATATTTCGGAAAAATATTAAGAATTACGTGCGCTGGGCCGATTGAAAAATACCTCCAAAAATGGAGTTTTTGATGAGTACAAATATTTTCTTAAAGGATTTTTTAGAAAAAATCCCCTCAGATGACAAAACAGTTTAAGCTTTAAAAAGCTACATAAAAATAACAATGCGATTTTTGATGCTGTTTTTTTTTAACTTTTTTTCAAAGATTTGTTTAAGAAAAACTTGAATAACTGGGCCAAAACTATACCGATATAAACTTGTGAGGTATCCGTGGAAAGGTATTTTCTCACCCTCTATATTTCTGCTCAAAAAAACTCTTTCACGTCCAACTTTTTTCTTTACCAAATACCAACACAGCTTAATGCAACATGGAATGAGGCTCGTTTGTCTTACCTTTCTCATGCTTTGAATGCGCCTATTTGCAAAATCCTGAGAAAATTCCTTTCCAATAAAACTTCATAAGTCTGAATCGGTAAAGTTTAGGCTGAGTTATTACAGTTTTTTAAACCAGTCTTTGAAAAAAGTTCAAAAACAGCAACAAAAATCGCATTATTGTGATTCCGTTGAATTATTTTTTTTATATTTTTACGCAAATTTTTGAATCTTAAACTGGTTTGTCATCTAAGGTGATTTTTTTTTCGAAAAATACTTAAAAAAACTATTTTTATTCACAAAAAAACTCAATTTATGGAGGTATTTTCAGATCGGTCCAGCTCACGTAAATCTTTCCGAAATATTTCGGCGAAAGTCTTAAAATATGATAGATTTTATAATTCCGGTGGAATAACAGTACCGATTTTTTTTTTTATGGGGAGTGATGCAGTCTAGTGTATATATGTACATACGAGCACCAATTAATTTAATTTAAAGAAGCGGCGTGTCGTTCATTTCCGCTTTAGCGTATGTAATGCATATTTTTAGGCGCAATATTTAACTACATCTCCCTTGATGATACCTTCCGGCGAGGATGATATCTAGACTAGGTTGTATAGAAACTTTGCTAATACCTTTGCTATAAATGGTGTTTGGACACCCAACATTGTAAGTGGTTAAAAGCGATGTAATAGTGTGAAGTACAGACGCTAAGTGAATCAAAATGATGATGATTAGTAGTTCATATCCACCAAGCCTTATCTGCAGTTTATGTCTATTGAAAAAAGAAGATTACAACTTGTTAAGGCCAAGCAAACGAAAGCAAAAAATTAAAAAATAAACCATGCCGATCACCCCATGTGAAAATTCTTGCATCTGACCTGACCTCTTAACTGCAGCTAACCCTAGGCTATACGCCTAGGGATGCAACATCACTCTTAAAAATTTCGAGAAAAAATCGAATTTCTCTTAATTTGCAACAAAGCAACTCTGCAACTTTCTTCTTTCTGACTAAATTTGGCATCATTGTGTGCGGCACCATATTTGCCTTAGGGATGCAAGTCAATAAAATACATCGACGTTTTTTCGATCTGATGCAACGAAATATTGCATCGATGCATCGATTCATCGTATATTAAAAAAGAATATTTTCGATGCAGCGATTGAATTAAAAATATACAAGAAAATGGAACAATTGAACTTCGGTAAATGTCAATGACATTAATATAGAGGCCAAAAATGAAATAATGTCTATTGACATTAAGTCGTTTTGGAATTGATTCACCATCTAAAAGTGAAATATGTAATGATATAAAAATAATTTTTTTTATTTAGACCTAAATTCACAAAATAAGTGTGTTTATGTCATCGAAAATATGGCCTGTGTATTGATGTGATTGATATTAATTCAGTTTTCAATTGTGTGTTAATATCAGTGAAATTAATTCCATTGCCATTATTGCACGTCGCCATAAATATTTAAGTATTAACTCAAAGTGAAACGTATTTATTGATTTAAATAGTTACACATCCCAGCTATACAAATAAATTCATAAAAAATAACTAAGATTTTAGATGCTTTATGATCTTAAAACTTTATGTAACACTTGGTTTTCATTATGTGATAATTACTGGCAACAAAAACTGCCTTAACTAACAGCTGTTCACTTGGGGTCAAATACATCATAAAACCTGATCAAATGTAGATATCACAGTGCATGTCCAAGACTGTCGTCAAATTTTGGAGTCAGACAATTGACATTCCGTTTTCATCACTGATGTCAAATGTGAAGTGAAATTTTTGGCATAAGTTAAAAATCCCAGCCGTTTAGCTATGGACAAACCAAAAATGTTGTTGAATTTGCACTACCAAATTTCGAATCTAATAATCGAATGGTTGGGCAATGTTCGAAATTCGGAAAAAATCGAATTTCAACCCCCCACTACCCATCCCTATTATGAAAACGATTCATCGATGTTTTACCGATATTTTAATTTCTCATCTACTACACGAAATAAAATATAGCCTGAAATATTTTTTAATCTTGAAAGAACTAGATTCACATATCCGCTACAAACCATAACTTTATACAAAACTTTAAAAAATTCAACACATTTTTATCTTAATTTTCAGTAAATTTTTTATTTTTTTTTAATTCGAAAAAGTTCAAATAAAGTCCAATTTGCACTCCCAAATTTCGAATCTAATAATCGAATGGTTGGGCAATGTTCGAAATTCGGAAAAAATCGAATATCAGCCCCCCACTACCCATCCCTATTATGAAAACGATTCATCGATGTTTTACCGATATTTTAATTTCTCATCTACTACACGAAATAAAATATAGCCTGAAATATTTTTTAAACTTGAAAGAACTAGATTCATATATCCGCTACAAACCATAACTTTATACAAAACTTAAAAAAATTCAACACATTTTTATCTTAATTTTGAATTTTTTTATCTGAATTTTTAGAAAAAGCCGCTAAAAATCGCCTTGATTTTTAACAAATTGGTTTTGCTGACGGGGTTTTCAACATTTTACCATATAAACGTAAATTTCTTGTAGAATTAAATGCGAAAGTCCTTTTGCAAACAAAATAAAAAAAAAAATCAACGCCAGTTCTTATAAATTGCACCTTTTATATGAAAAAACGCAAAAGCCACCAGAGAAAAATCAGCTGAGCTAGCGCACACTTGCACGATTCCGTCGCTACGAATTTTTCGAACATTCAATGTTCCTCTCTTTTGACGCATTCGAAACGCGGCTTGCAGCGTTTTGAAGGCGTCAAAGAAGAGGAAGAAAGGTTTCATAGCAATAAATGCAAAGAAAAAAAACGTGTGATGTACAAAAGCTAATACAACACGTTCGTAATAATACTGTTTTGTACGATTTGGACCGAGTGCAAAAATACACGAAAAAAATATAATAAAAAAAAACTTTTTAATATACAACGCTTTTATAAATGGACTAAAAATTTGAAAATAATATTTCTCAGTCCCATAGAATTTGTTTTGATAACTTTTGATTTTGAAATTTTAGCAAAAGTCATTATAAACATGGACTGAGAAATATTATTTTCTAATTTTTAGTCCATTTATAAAAGCGTTGTATATTAAAAAGTTTATTTTATTTTATTTATTTTCTACTTTTTAGTCTTGTCTGTATAAAATTTTGCAATAAATATTAAAATAATTCAACTTGCAGTGAAAAGAGAAAAGAAGACAACGCAAGCGAAATGTTTGCTCACGTTTAGTATAAACATAGTTACATATGTACATACATACTTATAGCAGCAGTTAATTTCATTTAAAGAAATTGCGTGTCGTCCATTTCCGCTGTAGCATATGTAAATAGTGCATATATTAGGCGCAATATTTAACTTCTTCTGGCGGGGTGACATCTAGAGTCTTCTAGTTGTATCTCTTGTATGATGCTTACTACGAGGTTGACATCTAGACTAGGTTGATATCTATAATTTGCAATAAATAGCTTTGCTACATTTATAGTAGCCGTGTTTTATTTGTCCAGAAATTTAAGCTATTAGCTTATTTTGTATGGAGGACTTATCCAACATAATTATATTGGCTTATGAAAAGCTATCTTGGCTTGTATAGTGAACAAGAGGCATTGCCATGCAGCATCAGAAATTTTCTCCTTCAGCCAATCAGAAAGAGGCAAAACCTTACATTGACACTATTTGCAGTCAAACAACTGTCAAAATTAGGCTAACATAGGAAATAAGGTAATTTCGTTTTATTTGACCAAGATTTACGTATTTGCTTGTTGTGATGGTTGAATAAAACATGCCTAGTATAAAAGGGGGTCTGGACGCACCACATTGCAAGTTGATAAAAGCGTTGTAATAAAAAGGGAAAATTGAGTGAATTGTACGCGACGGAATTCGACGCGAAAAAATCGTGCAAGTGTGCGCACGTTTGTCTATTCGAAGTTAACAACCGAATTCGCAACGTATTCGCAACGATAGAACCGCGATAATGTGCGCTTCGCTTAAAACTTGCACCTGTTTTATTAGAATTACATACCCAGAATTTTTTAAAATATTTAGACTAAAAATTTCAAAATTTAGATGAAAATTTGTTGAGATTTTCTAAGTTCTGGTTACGGAATTAACGATATTTTTATAAAGAAAAAAAAAATTACTTAAAAAACGACAAATATTTAACAAAAATCAGCATGCACTCACGTTTGATCGCCAGTGTATGTATGTATGTACATATAAAAACCTCCTTCAATCAGCATATTTCAATACAAGTATAAGTATGTTGCTATGATTATGATGTATTTTAAATATGTAAATCTTATTTATTTAAATATGAAAAACATTTTGAAATGAGTTCAGAAAAGAAGCTTTGATAATCTAGCCCCCAAAAGCCTGAATGATGGTTGCACCAGCTTCCGAGAACAAGCGCTTGCTTGCCACTGGTCGGTCGGCATAATACGAACGGAGGGAATGAATGAACGATCTCGATGTTTTTCGCTTTTCTAGTCGATGTATCGTCCAGCAAATCATCGATGTTACCATCGATATTTTTGGATGAAACATCGATGTTTTGAAAACATCGATGCATCGTTTGCATCCCTATATACGCCTACCAGTGGCGTAGCCAGGGGGGGATTTGGGGGGATATTTCCTCCCCCTTCGTTAGTGAAATGAAAATTTTTATTTTTGAATTAATAACACAATACTATTTTACCCTTCCGATTTATAATATTTTATTTCAGACTGATGACAAATTATCTTGTAATGAATATATAAAATTATCGGTTGGTGGATTATGTATTTGAATATTTGTGAAATACACTAGGCCATTTTGCTTAGTTCCCCACAGCGTTGGGAAATAATCTATAATCTATACAAAAACTGTACTTTCCGACTGTAAAGTGTATCGACTTTTTAATTTGCTCATATGCATGCACGCATACATAGATTCCCTTCTAGACCAATGCTTTGATGGTATTCACGGGAAATTTTATGCAGGTACATTTAACAAACAATTTTTTTTTAAGTTATTATGAATGGATGAAGAATTTGAATTCAGTACTAAAACTTGTCATTTAAAGTGCTTATCAAAACTTTATACATGTTAACTAGATTGGCCATTTATCTTAAAATCATATAATTTTAATTATTTGTTTATAAAAGTGCAGTTTACTCTTTAACAAACCCCGTATAAATCCAAGGTCCAAACTTCCGTAAAGCTTTTTAATTAGATTTCGTATAAATACATATTTTGAGTATGCAGTTTTGTAGCCCGATAAATTCAAATAAAGCGCAAGTTTAAAATACATAGCTGTGGCTTATCGTTGAGTTTGCTAGGCGTCTGTTAAATAGATCTTAATGAAAATGCATACCACACTGCTTAGATTGATGAGGAATCCCGACTTAGCCATACCGGATTAACTTGCCTTGTGTGCACAGTAAAATTCCAGCATAAATTAATTAATCACCAAACCTACTTAATCAAATTAAGGGTTAATCATTAAAAATTAATTTTTTTAATCGCGGTTACGATTAACTGTTTAATCAGATTAAAATTAATCATGATTAACTGAAATCCGATTGAGTTTAATCGAATTAACTAATTGATTAAAAAATCAATCGATTAATGCCAACACTGCCTTGTGGAGTGCTGCCAGCTTTTATTTTGATCACATCACGAAGTAGAGAACAAATGTGCTACGTTCCAGAAACAGCTAATTGGGATTTGTCGATTTTGACAATTCTCAAGTAAAAGTAAACAACGCCTCAGAAACTTTAGATGTACTTAAATTTGCTAACACTTTCAAAAAAATCGCCGTTTTTTAACATTTTCGCTATTAATTCTTTCTATAAATAATATATTTTGCAATTTAGCACAATAAAACCACGTATTCTGTCGAAGAATTTATTACTGAGAAAATTTACTATTTTACATTTTATTTTATCCTCCCATTCGGATTTTTTTACTTTTACTTGAGAAATTCTACCGTCGCCGGGAATGCGGAATCTTGTATTATATCATTCTTGTTATCATATAGTTTTTAGTGTTTGTTTTTGTTATTTTTATGGCCTTATAACAATTATATTCAACAATTTTTATGAGCTTGAGGCCGTTTTAAGTGAAAACTTATTGTGGAAAAGCAACAATAATTTGAAAAAATGGTAGAAGTGATAGCTACATATTTCGGAAATCACCACATTTCCTCATCAGACTTCTTTTAGTAGGATTCGAACTGACGATCACCACTGACTCCGCCAGTTGCCTACGCACTGTGCTAAGTTTGTCTTGTTAATTCTTGTTGTTTATTTTCCACTATTTCACTTTGCTTTGATTGTAGTTGGCTTAGTGAAGTAGTGGAAACTAAGCAACAAGAATTAACAAGACAAACTTAGCACAGTGCGTAGGCAACTGGCTGAGTCAGTGGTGATCGTCGGTTCGAATCCTACTGAAAGAGGAATGATGAGGAAATGTGGTGATTTCCGAAATAGCTATCACTTCTACCAGGCAAAAATGAAGACCAAGGTTAATTTAAACACTTTACTTATACATATAAGGGCAAAGGTGAAGGGGAATATGCAGATGAAGAAAATGATAAACATTAAAGTAAAGACAAAGAGGAGGATGAGGATACCGATAAAAGTAAAGATGAAGATAGGGGAAGAAAGATTAAAATAAAGTTAATTAAAGAGGAAAGGATATAGAGTGAGACACAGAGACACAATCTGGCAACTAGTTTGGAAATTTAAAGATTTTTGTGATTCTCGGGACTTGTCGATAAAATAATCGACATTTTTATCGGTTTTGTTATCGATTTCGTTATCGATATTTATAGATTTTGTTACCGATTTTGTAATCGGTATTTATCGATTTTGCTATTGATATTTATCGATTTTGTTATCGATATTTATCGATTTTGTTGTCAAAATTTATCGATTTTGCTATCGATTTTTATCGATTTTGTTATGGATATTAATCGATTTTGTTATCGATTTTGTTATCGATATTTATCGACTTTTTTTATCGATATTTATCGATTTTAATATCGATATTTATCGATTTTCTTATCGATATTTATCGATTTTGTTATCAATACTTATCGATTTTGTTATCGATATTTATCGATTTTGTTATCGAAATATATAGATTTTGTTATCGATATTTATCGATTTTGTTATCGACATTTGTCGATTTCGTTATCGATATTTATCGATTTTATTATCGATTAATTATCGATATTTTTATAGATTTTGTTATCAATATTTTTATCGATTTTGTAATCAATTTTGCTACCAATATTATAACCGATTTTGCTATATTTTGTTGGATGTAACTATCGATTTTGTTATCGATAGAGTGTAAAGATAGAAATGAAGATAAAGGAAAACAGAATAAGATAAATGTAATTAGAACGAGCAGTAGTAGAGGTAGGGATCTACATAGGTAGAAAAAAGACAAAAAATAGAACCTTAAGCAAAAGCAGATGAATGTATGTATGTACATATTTATGTATATTGGTTATGAGTAAAAAGAGATTCGTATCATAAGTTTCACTTCTCCAGTGTGGCCCAGGCGCACTTACTTTTTTTATAACGGTGTTACGAATTTTTTCCATACAAAGTAAGTTCTAAAATTTTTATACCCGAGAGCACTTGTGCACAAGGGTATTATAACTTTGTTCACATAACGGTTGTTTGTAACAGGCAAAACGAATCGAAATAGATATAGACAAATGTATACATAAATGATCAGAATGAAAAGAGAAATCGATTAAGCGGTAACTGTCTGTCCGTCCGTCCGTCTTTGAACACGATAACTCGAGTAAAATTTGAGATATCTTAACGAAACTTGGTAAGTACACTTCTTTCGGGCGTAGGACAGACGGTGTTGAAAATGATCAAAATCGGACGATAACCACGCCTACCTCCCATATAACGGTAATTTTCAGAAATACGAAAACTGCGATATTTTTGTAATTACTGAAGATTATTCACTCAAAATTGATATTTGCAATAAATTTTAAACGAAAAATAATAATATTATAAATTTTTGGAAAATGGGCGTAGCCACGCCCACTTATGGTTACATTTGTATATCTTGGTAACCGCAGCACCAATTTATTCCAAACTTGGCACAGTTGTTAGACTTGCTACAGCATATCAAATGGCCGACATTTTTTTAAATCGGACAATAATCACGCCAACATCCCATATAACGGTAATTTGGAGAAATACGAAATCTTCGATAAATCAGTAAATATTAAAGCTAATTTATTCAAAAATGATGCTTGCAACAATATTTTACCAAGAAATACGCTTATGATAAAATTTTGGAAAACGGGCATGGCACCGCCCACTTATGATCACATATATGTATATCGGTAACGGTTCTACCAATTTGTACTAAACTCGTTACGGTTATTTTGCTTGCCACATAACAGCAAAACGTTGGAAATTATTGAAATCGGACTAAAATTGAGGCTGCTTTTCATATAACGGTAAATTTCAGAAATTCTTGAAACTTCAATATTTCGAAATTTAAGGGCGCTGATTTACTCAAAATTTATACATCCCGGTTTACTAAGTAGCCGTAGGTTTCGGAAAGGTGAAAAACATATATTTAATACTTGTGCCGGGATTTAATGTTAGGATCCTCCCGAACTTAGACTTTCTTACTTGTTTTTATATGCGGAACACCGTAAACAAAAAATTGTCAATAATCAACGGTAAGTGCCAGCTACCTTAAATTTGCACTTTACTATACTTTAATTTTAAATAAAAAAAATTTTATCATTTTTGCATAAAATATGAAATTTGGATTTAAATGGTGTTTTTAAGTAATCAGCTACAGTGATGAAATTGATGTTACAATTGTACTTTTTTGGTAAATTTTGGAAGCCAAAAGTACATTGGTACTACATTCACATTTTTGATACAATTTTGTAAAACTACGGCACTGCACCACACTGTGTATACTTGGAAATCAGCGTCTTTGTGGATAAAAATACAGTAATCTTTTCTACTTCATTGAAGTAAATCAACAAAAAGTTGCTGTGATAATATGCCTATTCATAAACATTTACAGTAAGTACTTACAGCGGGAGCGTAAAAGAAACATAGAGAGTGAAATGGAGAGGTAGTGAAAATTATCATAAAGAGTTATTGAACGCAAAACTAGCAAAAACGTGCAACTTACGCCATTTTAACTTTCTGACGTTTAAGGTTTGCCGCGTAATTTTTCTTTTGGTTGGTAATGTTTCCATAGTCATAAAAATCAAAAATTCTATCTTGAATTAAAATTATGCACCCATATTTTAATTTCACTAGTTTTGTTTTGAGCATGTTTTTATCAAATGTTCCTCTAAATACATTGTCTACATTTCACCCTCTTGCAAATTTTGTGGGTTAATAAATGCATTTCCAGTCAAAACATGCAAGTACTGGTAGCTATTCGTAAATATTTTTTGATATTGAACGGGTCTGGGAGTGTTTCCGTATTCTCCAGACAAAATTATCCATCAGACAAAAAGTCTGAGCATTCGCTATCAAAGAAACAAAATATACAGAAAATTTGCAATCTTTGAAAAAGCTGATAATTTTCGCAGTTTTAATAGGTGGTACATTTGGTAATTTATTATCCGGTTGGAGCATTGTCCTTGATTTGGCATTGTTTACTATTAAATACTTTTGGATAGGAAAAACATTTTTAACATATGAAACTTATACCTCATCATAACGCATTCAAAAATAAAAGGATCCCTAAACATCCATCCTTGTTT
>NW_023459150.1:22922-26962 GCF_013731165.1 Rhagoletis pomonella | reverse complement strand
AAGATGGGTTCACGTGAAATAAAATATACATGAGTTGTTTGAAGAAAAATTTATTCATTTATTGATAAAATATGCTCAAATTGGCAACCTTCTACTCTAATACAAGCTCGGCACCTTTTAAGAAAAGCCGCTTTTAGAGATCTTAAACTCAATTGGGCTATCTCAGCAGCAGCTCCATTTATTTGTTCCCGCAAATGCTCTTCGTTTTGAATTGTTTTTGAATACATTTTTTTCCTTAAGACAGCCCCAGTAGAAAAAATCTAATGGATTCAGGTCTGGCGATGGAGCGGGCCACGTGATTGGCCCATATCGTCCAATCCATCGGCGAGGATAAGATTTGTCTTAATGAGCTCTTACTTCGCGCCCGTAGTGAGCAGGGCACCCGTCATTTTGCAGCCATAGTCTTCGTCGCAGGTTTAAGGGTACATCTTCTAAAAGAGTTGGAAGCCGTTCCTGAAGGAACTCTAAATAACTGTGAGAGTTGAGCGTTGGCGACAGTTCCACAGGTCTCAATATCTGACAATTAAAAATATCGCACCATAAAATTATTTTGTACCGGTACTGCGAACGATCTTCTCTCATTTCGTGAGGATTTTCTATCTGCCAGCTGTGAAGGTTATGTAAATTAAAATAACCATCACGTTTACATGGTGATTCATCGCTCCAAATTATTTTATTAAAAAAGTTGGGGTCTGATTCATGCATTCGCAACATTTCACGGCAAAATCTAACCCTCGACAGGTAATATCTTTCTTGTAGAGTCTGAACACGTTGAATGTGGTAGAGATGAAATCAATGGTCTTTTAAAGCTTTGTGAACTGTAGTTTTTGGTATTCCCGTCCGTCTTTCCATCATTCTCACTGAAGTCGATGGACCTAGTTCCACTTCCTCTAACACAACTTCAACATCTACCGTTGCAGAACGAGGGCGAATACTTCACGGCCCGGATGCCGACGATTGGGGATTTTTGTCTGCATAGATTCTTTGCGAAGCTCTGGTATTGCAGCAAGCTTCACCGTAAATTAGGTGAATATCCGCATATGCATGCGACGTATACTGCCTGTTCTCTGTCATAGTATTAATAACACAATGTTCGAAGGGTCCAATTTCACAAAATCCACTTTCATTATTTCCGTTAAGTAACACAAAATAATGTCAGGAACAAGTAATAATGTACCTTTGTACTATTTAGCATGTCATTGGTCAGTAATAAGAGCAACTTAAATTTAAATCTATTAAATACATTCTAGCTTGCCTCAGTCCTTTACCCACAAAAGCGGCTATAACTGTATTTTTCTATTCGAAATATTAAGCACCTTTCTGAATTATCTATTAAATGAGCATTTTTTTATGTAATGTAAAGTTATAGCTCAGTACATTTTTTCACCAGAGATAGTCAAAGTTGGGGAAGAAAATATCAAAAAGTTAAAAATCCCAAAATAGTCATAATGTTATGATGGGTTTTTAATATATTTTAACTACATTGCATTTGAGTACGGAGAAGTTACTATCTGGAAGTATTTTACATAAAGAATTTACTAAGTATAGCCTGGTTTGCAGATGCAGTTAAAGAAAATACATGAAAATACACGATTTTTTTTAATTCAAAAAAATTTAAATATTTCAAAAACGGTAACACTTTTATCTGAAATTTTTTTGTTTCTCAGAGAGCTCACCCCCCACCTACCGTCCCCTAAAGATTGGCAGGTTACTTCTGGGACACCCTGTATATCTCCATACCCAGTTCTAGTCCTCTACCACAAATATATGCAGTTTGAAAAATTCGGTTTGCATGGGGGGTGCCACGCCCCCTTTCGATATCGAAACTTTTTTTTAGCCTATAAACATCCTTGGAAACTCTGCAGTAGATTTCGAAATTTCAAAAAAATCGGTACGGCCTTTCTCGAGCATTGCGAACAGAAAAAAACGGCTTTCAAAATATATATTAGTATAGACTAGGCAATATCTGCTTGCTTTGCGGCTTAAAACACTACTAACGATGACAATCGATAGATAAATAAACAAGTTTGCAAGGGTTAAGTGAAAGTGCAATAATTATACCTTTCATAAGCATGAAATGGTATTATAACTTTGGTCCGATGTTTGTAAGTACCAGAATAAGAAGAGATAGACCCATTAAAATGTATACTTAAATGATCAGAACGTCGAGCTGAGTCGATTTAGCCATGTCCGTCTGTCTGTCTGTCTGTCTGTCCGTCTGTTTGTATGCAATCTAGTCTCTCAGTTTTCGAGATATCCGGATGAAATTTGGTAGGTGGTTGTATTTTTATAATGTATTAATCATTTGTCGGAACCGGAAGAATCGGACCACTATAACATATAAGAACATGAAATTTTGCAATACTTCCACCCATTATCAACAGAGAACTTAGAGTGAAAATTACAAAGATCGGGTTAGTATAACCTATAGCACCCGTACTACTGATTGTTCAGATATAAGATTTTTCGTTATAAGTCCTCCATTTAAGTAGCTAGTTACATAAAATTTTGAACTGTTGTCACCATTATCAAAAGAATACTTTCAGAGAAAATGGCGATGATCGGGTTGCTATAACCTATAGCGTCCATACAACTGATTGTTCAGATATGAGATTTTTTGCCATAACTTCTCCATTTATGCAGCTAGGAACATGAAAATGCTCACCGTTTTCACTCATTGTTAACAGAATATTTACAGCGAAAATAACAAAGATCGGGTCACTATAACATATATCTCCCATTCAACTGATTGTTCAGTTATGTGAATTTTCGTTATGACTGCTCTATTTTTGCAGCTAGGAACATGAAATTTTGCAATACTTCTAACGATTACCAACAGAATTCTTACAGTGAAAATAACAAAGATCGGGTCACTTTTACATATAGCTCCCATACAACTGATTGTTCAGATATGAGATTCTTTGTTATAACTTCTAAATATATGCAGCTAGAAACATGATATTTCGCACTATTTTCACTCATTATCAACAGATAGTTTACAGTAAAATTAACAAAGATCGGATCACTGTAACTTATATGTTGCCTTCATATAACTGATTGTTCAGACATGGGGTTTCAATGTAAAACTAATTTATTTGGACAGCTAAAACCGATAAACTTCGTAAGCTATTGTATAAATAATAATACAAAGTCTACTGAGAAAATTGACAAAATCTATGCTGTATGAAGGCAGCGCTGCTCTTACTTGTTTTTTGTATGAAATACTAGCAGGAAATAATGTTACTCATACGCCATATCGTACATGACCGTACTCATACATGGCGTATGAGTAACTTTTTCCATGTTAAAGTTTGAATTTTATTCATTTGCAATGCAAACTTAATAATAAATATAACGACTAAATGACCTTATCTAAAAAAACGGTAAACAGATCCGTAACCTACTACCCAAAATTAATTTTACGTGTCTCGGCGTTTTTTGTGTAATTTTAACCTCCTTGCTGTGTTATCATCAAAATTTAGCCATAGCAATGCAATTTGTTTATAAAACTCTAAGGAGGTAGGATCTCCAGTCCAATAGAGCTCGTAATTCAAGCGGACTCTATCCTCATTTGTAACGCAGGATACCAGTTAGTCAAAGGCCCCAGAAGAAACGCCATTTTGGGTACCATAATATACGGTGACAGGAAATAAGGTCAATGGAAATAAGGTCAATTGACTTTATTTCCCACCCTGGTGCGAAATAAAGTCAATTGACATTATTATCTTTTTAAAAACGAAATAAAATCCATTGACATTATTTCTCTTTCAAACATTAAATTTGTTTAGCTTCGCGGCGGCCCGCGTCAGCGCGCCACACCACACGCGCCGCGCTCGCGCTCGCGCACGAGCCCCGCATACCCCGCGCGGTCAGCACGCACACCACGTCACGCTACGCACCAGGGTGGGAAATAAAGTCAATTGACCTGATTTCCATTGACCTTATTACCTGTCACCTAATATACACAATTAATTCAGTGTATATTTATAGATACGCAGGAATTAGTCCAAGAGAACAGCAGTGCCCAAGGCAGCAATAGT
>NW_023459150.1:21510-22822 GCF_013731165.1 Rhagoletis pomonella | reverse complement strand
AGTATTCGGGCGGGTTATGCCTGCTTCGACATTTACGGGTCTCATCTGCCGCGAAGCGCGTTCGCGGTAGGATCTGGAAAATTTAGCGGTTACGTATAAACTTAACAGCCACAGTTTAAGTTATTCAGCTTTCTTAAAGTCCAATTAGTAATACTACTTGGGTATAAGTTATTTATTCAAGGCAGTTAGCAACCAAGAACTTTAACAAAGCTATTGCAATTCAACAGTAAACAATTTTTTTTTTATACATTTTTCGATTACTTTTTAAATTACTTTGAGGAATGGAATTCAAAAAAATCAATTACATTTGCAATTCCTTTCAAATGAATTGGAAAAACTACATTTTTAATTCCTTTCAAAGAAATTGAAAACAAATTACATTACTAGGACGTATATTATTCCAATTACAATATGAAATTCCTTGTAATGGAATTAAAAAAAAACAAGTAAGGAAGTTTAAGTTCGGGCGGAGCCGAACATTAAATACCCGGCGCAAATATTAAATATAAGTTTTCCACCTTTGCGAAAACTACCGCTACATCGTAATTCGGGGTTTATCAATTTTGAGTAAACTAGCGTCCTTAAATTTCGAAATATTGAAGTTTCAAGGATTTCTAAAATTTACTGTTATATGAAAAGCGGTAATTTTAGTCCGATTTCAATAATTTTGAACGTTTTGCTTTTATGTGGCAAGCACAATAACCATACCGAGTTTGGTATAAATTGGTAGAACGGTTACCGAGATACATATATGTGATCATAAGTGGGCGGTGCCACGCCCATTTTCCCAAATTTTATCATAAACGTATTTCTTGGTAAAGAATTGCTGCAAGCATCAATTTAGAATAAATTAGCTTTAATATTTACTGCTTTATCGAAGATTTCGTATTTCTCTAAATTACCGTTATATGGGATGTGGGCGTGGTTAATGTCCGATTTTAAAACAACTGTGCCAAGTTTGGAAGAAATCTGTGCAGCGGTTGCCAAGATATACACATGTAACCATAAGTGGGCGCGGCTACGCCCATTTTTCAAAAATTTATAATATTCTTATTTTTCGTCTAAAAATTATTGTAATTATCAATTTTTAGTGAATTATCTGCAGTATTTACTGAAAATCGCAGTTTTCGTATTTCTGAAAATTACCGTTATATTAGAGGTAGGCGTGGTTATTGTCCGATTGTGCCCATTTTCAAGACGGACGGACAGACAGTCACCGCTTAATCGATTTCTCTTTTTATCCTGATCATTTATGTATCTTCTTCTTCTTCTTCTTCTTATTTGGCGCTGTAACCGCCTAAGCGATTTTGGC